>NW_006788075.1:2335436-2367225 GCF_000442215.2 Lipotes vexillifer
CTCTCAAGCACTGCGCCACCAGGGAAGCCCCAAAAAATCTATTTTTATTTTCTCTAAGCAACAGACGTTAAGAGTGAGGTGCACTATTAGGGACTAATAGGCACTGCTGCCAAATAAAGCAAAAAAAGTCTAGCAAAGCCTTAGGAGATCCGAGTGCAGAGTGATACAGGTCTGTGGGAGTGAAAGTACTGCTGTGTAACTGGTTTGGGTGTGATGCTTGGGCTAAAAATTTATTCTTCCCGAGCAGTTTATCATCTATCAGCTCTAAAGATGATTTACTGAGGAAGCCTCTCTAAGTGTCCTAAAGGTTTTGGGAATAGAGTCTGAAGCCCCTCAGCCTTGTTTCCTGATGACGCCCAAGGACACGGAACCAGGTTTCCCCCAGAGAAGCAAAGGAGGAAGAGAAGGGTGGCATTCAGATGGGATTACTCCTGATTGCTCTAGTGGTAACTCTCTCACACCGTGTTGAAACCAAAAGGAAGAATCAGCCCAATTTAAATAGTGGAACTTTAAAACGGACAGGACAACCTGTGGGAGTGTGTGACAACAGTTTCTTACATTTGTCCCTAAAGTTCCCTAAGTTAGACATTGAGTGAAAATGAGAATAAATTGGCTGTTTGTTATAGCACTATGTTATAGCACTCAATTTTTAAAAGAGGCCTTTAGGATCCTGTAAGTATTTTCTTGGAAGAAAATAGTTTAACTGAATTAAAGTTCCTAAACATGTCTTAAGATTGCCCTGGACCTTGGTAGAAAACAGAGAAGGTTGTCTCATTTTTTTTTAATTTTTTGTTTTTAAAACAGATTTCTCTATGATCAAAAATGTCAGTTTCCCTCTGAAACATTTTCAAAAATATTAACCACCCTGAAAAACCTCAAAGAACTTAGTTATTTCAATTTGTATCACATGATTCAGTTAGTTTTAAATCATTCAAATTAAAAGAAAAATGAACTTTCAATCTTTTTTTTTCTTGCAAAGTAGTGAAAAACACTTGATAAATGTTAATTGAGTAATATTGTTTTAAATAAAGTCAATCACACTTTATTTTTAATTTCTCTTCTGAAACAACTGAAAAAGCTGTTTGTCTTGTTGAGCTGATGCTGTGAACTGTTAACTTATCTGGTTTTGTTCCCACTGGTCACCATGGTCCATGCCCATTCAGACAAGTAGACATAGATATTATTAGCGAAGTACCCAGAAACAATGCATACACTCTTAGTCTTCAGATTCATAAGCAACATCCATCAATGGGACAAAGTTTCTTGGAAAATACTTAGTCAAGTTCTATACTTCCCACTCATACCTCCAGAAGATATCTAGGTTTCTCATTTCCTGGATATGGACTGAGGTTTTTACCAAGTGTAGCAAGAAGGATAAGGGTAGCCTTCAGAATGGAGGTGGCAAAGGTTTGACTCATTGTTCCAGTGGCAATTTTTTCCATTCCTATGGAACCAGAGGAAGATGGGAGAGAGAAGAGAGCTGGAAGATACAAGAGGACTAGAAACTTACAGCTCTGAGACAGGACCCTGGGTTTAGCCAGACCTGTCACATTTTGGGTTATTTCTAAGTGGGAAAGTATGAAAGATTTTATAGATAAATTCAGGGATCTAGGAGTAGAGGAGACCTTGTCTCCTCAGAATTCCCATATCTGGAATTCTGAAAGGTGGCAGCAAAGTATGTGCTCTCAAGTACAAGGACTGGAGTAGCGGCTATATGCCACTATATGCCGGTACAAATGCTATATGGAAGGTCAGGGTAAAGAGCCCGGGAGAGCCCTGCAGTCTTCAGTCATATGTAAGGAAGAGCAGCCTGTTCTCAGGCCGTGAGAAGCATCAAGAGGAAAGAAGAATGAGGGAGAGTAAGCAGGCTGGGGAGAGCAAAGGTTTGACAGCCTATAATGGTAGAAACAAGGGGTCCCGTGTCAGAAGCAGGAGCTGATAATAGCCAGAAGCAGATGGGAGGGTATAGGTCTGGGAAGATAAGAGGGAGAGTGTCTAGAAGTCAAACAAGGACTGGTGCTTATCCCAAATCCATAACACCTCATTAGTCTCTGGGGACTTTGATGTTATCTAAAGAAGAAGGAAAAGGAGGTTAAAAAATCCTAATTTTTTCTCCCCAGTATCCTAAATTGACCAGGCTTACTCTGATTCAATTAAAACATTTGACTGATAAGCTTATGCCTTCTACAAACATGTAACAAAGGGGACTTCAGCTGGAAACTATGTTTGGTCACAGAAAAATAATGGAAGTTACATTATCTGTGCACCTGATTTGTGGACTAAGAAATAGTATAGTTATATACTATTTGAAAAACTTAAATACTTAATAGTTTTAAAAAATCTACACAGTATTTGGATACATTTTCTTCTGTCTCATGTTTTCTGTCAGGATCCAAGAAAACATCTCTGCTGAAAGAGACAACAGCTATTTGGGTCATCATGGATAATTCTCAAAAAACATGGCATTGAGTGGAAAGCTAAACATAAATGAATTTATATGACATGATTCCATTTTCACCAAGTTTTAAAATAAGCAAAACTAAGCTATATATTATTTAAGGTTATACAAAGGTATAATTATCACAAAATTCAGGGTAGTGATTAGATCATGGAAGGAAGAGAAGGAAAGAAATGATTAGAGAAGGACGTATAGAACTACTAAGGCATGGCACAATATTCTATTTCTTGGCCTAGATGGTAGGTTTCCTCCCTCCCTCCCTTTCTCTTTTGTTCCTTCTTCCTTTCCTCTGTTCCTCCCTCCCTTCCTCTCTCCCTCTCTCCCCCCTCTGTCTCTCCTATTTTTTTTTCAACATATAATTGTTTTAATTTCAAATTCATGACAGTCACTGTTCTAGGAGCTTGGAATACATCAGTGATCAAAACAAACATCCTTGTTCTCATGAACCTTATTTTTAATGGGGTAAGAGAGACAATAAAAATTAAGGCTAATAAGGCAATTATTTATAGACTAGAGTGTTGTGTTATGGGGAAATAGTTGGTGGGGGTTATCGGGGCAAGGGAGGAACATGGGTGGAATTTGAAAATTTTTTCCAGGGGAGGAGTCGTTCATTGACAAGGTGACAGCTGAAGCTGGACTTGAAAGCAGAGAGGGAGGCAGCTATGTTGTACTTGGGGGAGGGGCGTTTCTAACAATGATGCCGGTACAAAGCTCTTAAAGCAGAAAGGTATCTGACATGTTGTAAGACAGGAAAAAAAAGAACAGTGTGGAGGTCAGTGTGTCTGGAGTAAGGCAAGCAGGTGAGGAGAAGAGAAATGCAAATTGACTCAGCAAGATAAGGGAGGTGAAGGTGGATCACAGAAAGCTTTACGGGCAGCAGTATGTTGAATCAAGACCTAATTGTTACATTTCAGAAATTTTACAAACTATTTGTTAAAACTACTTCTTAAAAGTAAAATTATATAAACTTACAATTAAATAAACTATATTCAAAACAAAGGTGATAAATACTCAGAACTCATCATTGCCTACTTATTTTGATACATTTTACTATTATCTGTGTTGTGAGGTTATTTCTACCATATCTGTAAAATGCAAATATATAACATGCACCTTTTCCCAACTCCATGTTTAGAGAAATTATATGGATAGCTTGAAACTGGCCATGGTGGGGATATTCACACCATGGATATCATCGAACTTTCCGAATCGGGGCTCAAATTATTGTTTTATTGCTGTCTAAAATGGTTGGGATAATGATAAAAATAGAGATTGAATTTAAGACTGTCATGTCTATGGTTGCTACATTATAAATAGCACAAAAATTGAGGGAATTTTCTTCCAGCATTCAAATGCCATCATCCAATTAAATGACCAAGAAATCATTTGCATCTTTGATGAACAAGTAAAGTTGATATATGCCTTCCATGTTTTCTAAGTTCTGACATATATTTCTGTACTTTCATCTTACTCCTTGACAGAAATGAAAATATCAGTCTGAATGACACCCATTTGTCTGTTGCAACCATAAGTTGACAATGGACACAAGAGCTTGTCAAAAATCAGTGAAAGCATTCTGTGATAATCAATTAGCTGCATAGAATTTATAATAGACTATTGTATATTTTATTATTACTTATAAATTATGTGCTACACATTCTTTATATTAATAAACCTGTATAGTAATAATAAACCTGTATATATACATACATATATATACATATATATGTGTGTTATATACATACTTTTTTTGAACTAGTTGTTAAACTTTGCCAGCATACTACTGCTTTGTAGGCCACTATAATGATTGTCTCTTATAAGAATGTACACTTTGTTATTTACTTATAAATAGTGCATATATGTTTTTATGTATTCCTTTTCAGTATGCCATATTTCACAATTAAAAAATAATAAAAAACTAAATAACTTTAAAAATCCTATGTAAACACTAAGGAAATTGAATCAGCAGATAAAATTATCCCACAAGTAAAACACTAGGCTTAATGGTTTTTAAAGATAGTTCTACCAATTTCACATAAGCTCAAGAATTTTAAATACTTTTTATTTTATGAGGTTAGTATAACCTCATTTTATGAGGTTAGTATAACCTCAATACTAAAACTAGACAAGGTCAGTATGAGAAAGAAAAATAACAGCTAATCTCACCCACAAATATAAATTTTATAACGCCAGGCAAAGTAATACATACACTTTTACAAAGTTAATACCTAACAATTAAGTTGGGTTTATCCAATGAATACAAGATAGTTCAACATTAGAAAATCTATTAATATAATTCACTGTGTGAACCAATTAAAAAGAAAAATCATGTGAATTATTTTAAAAAGCTACAGAAAAGACATCTGTTAAAACTAAACACTTTAAATTTATTTTCTTAATATTGATGGGAAATTAACTTCATAAAGAGCAGATCAAAGAAAGTAAGAAATATCACACTTATGCTGAAACATTAAACATCTTCCCTTTAAATTCAGAGACAAGCTGAATGCCATTATCACTTCCATTTCAGATCATTCTGGATAAACTTGCTAGTGCAGTTGACTCAAGAAAAACAATTATAAAAGATATACATTTGGGAAAGAAAAAAACTGTCATTATTTGCAGAAGATAAGTATTCAAAGGCAAATTGTATTTGTATATACCTGCAAGAAATACTCATTCACAAAATCAATAAAAAATATTAAATACTGATGGAAAATCCAACAAAATATATTCAGAAATTTAAAATATAGTTTTGTTAGTTATAAATATTAAGTGATTACATAATATATTATATGCTCAGTATGGTGCCTAACATCTAATATCACTATCAAATATTTTCCATCATCATTACTATTGTTATTATTATCAAAGAAAAATGAGCTTTCTGAGAAACATGAAAGAAGACATAGGAATGATAAGATATATATGAATAGGATGACTCAATACCATAAAGATGACAATTCTCCCCAAACTGATATCAAAGAAATTCTAATCAAAATCCTATTTTTTTCCTTCTTTTTTGGTGGAACAGATGAGCTACTAAGCCAAAAGCAGTTCTCAAAATGCTCAAATGAATAATATTATATTGAACATATTCTATGACTCTCAAGCAATTATGTAGGAAGTAAGTCACAAAAAGAAACTAGAAAACACTGCTATGTTTGAGATTTTTAATACATATTCTAAAATGTCAAGCTTGCCTTAAGCTAGCTCTAGGTTTCCTTCTGGTTCTAAACAGCTGTGATTTGGGCACAGTGCAACTCCAGTAGCGTCTCAGTTCCCATGTTGCTTCCTTTTCTCACTTCTTAATCATCTTTGAGCCTAGTATTCTGGGGTCTGAATCAATATCAAATAAATCAGAAAATGACTGAGTACAGTAAAAAACATAGTGCATTCCATTCCAGACTGACCACCCAGATTTCATTCTGGGACATAACTAGTTTTCTCAAGTACACATTCTCTTTGAGAAGATGGAAAAGAAAACAGATCTGGGATTGATTTATGGTTTTTGTTCCAGTCTAGGTGGATGTGGTGGACCTGGGTCAATTTGGAATTCTTGTGTCTAAAGAGGAACCAGTCTCTCAGGTGACTTACAAAAGCAACTCTTCTGCTTCAAGGGAGAACAGATATTTGTGTTTGCCATTCAGGCACTGTTCTAAACAAAACCTAATCTACTCCATCTCAGCTTCAGACCCAGGTTGCTCATGACGCAGGATGGCAGGCCACCAGTGAAAATGAGTTACTTTTATATGGCACTTTAAAATGTATACATTTCTTTCCTGTATAGGACTTCCTTTGTTGTTAATTGGGGGCATCTCTCACCCACTGGCCATCAGTATAGGCAAATGTACTCTTATTTTTTCTCATTTCCTTGGTGCCTTGTTCTCAAAGCTGCATCACAGACATTCAAAACTCTGGAGCATAAATGCGGATTGGTCAGAATTTACGGGAATGTCTGCTCCTTCATTAGGACAAATAGGATTTTCCCAATAATAACAGGTACTGAGGGTAAGAAAAGTTATGTGATTGGCCTGAGACTCCATAGGTAGAAATAGGAAAGTGACTTTCCTCACCATTTCCCTCCACCTGCCTCACTAGACGACAGTCACACACCCTCTTAAAATCTCCTGTTTGCTCTTAAGTAGTACAGAAAAACAGAGAGACTGGGCAGAGACTTAAGATGCTGAGGCTTCAGACTTAAGACTTAAGATGCTGAGGAAAGCTGAATAGATAATGAAGGCATTTTCCTCACTCTAAATGGATAAATTTGACCAAAAACTGTTTGGGTTGGAGGAAAGAATTTTTTCCTTTTTGTGTTTGCCATTCACGGGCTTTACTTTTTGAAAACACACTGTCAAAAAGGAATGCATTTACATACAACATTCTTAAACAGATTGTTCTCAGATCCTTAACAGAAGGCTTACTGAATGA
Source organism: Lipotes vexillifer (assembly GCF_000442215.2). Taxonomy (NCBI): domain Eukaryota; kingdom Metazoa; phylum Chordata; class Mammalia; order Artiodactyla; family Lipotidae; genus Lipotes; species Lipotes vexillifer. Next base: position 2,342,329 of record NW_006788075.1, read on the forward strand.
AATGACTCTTTAAAAAAGTGTTTTGTTTTATTGATGACCTAGGAGCTACGTACCTCGGGGCCTAAGCATCCATACCTTCTACTGCTCTAGGATTAGTGGGATGTTTTTGAGACAACTATGAAATATAGTTTCAGAGCTGGCATGATGATGACCAAACATCTGGGATTCTGCTCAGAACCATGATGTTTAATCAAGCATCATATAACCTGCTTATTTTCATCTCAATGAAATAAGGAAAACTCATCTTCAGTATATTTAAGACCAGAGGTGATGGCAATGGGAAATTACAATGGCAGTATCTGATACACACTGATTTTAAAATAGATGACTATTCTAGTTGCTGTGCTTCCACAGCAGATCACATTTTAAAATTTTTTATTATGAAATATTCTATTCATAAAAAATGGATTATATTTACATATATAAAGCATATATGTTAGGTATAACCATAATCACCAAATGAACATGTATGTCTAGAACCCAACCAAAGAAGTAAAATATTACTAACTCCTAAATAAATTCTCCATCCTTTCCCTAGAACCATTCCGAATATTTTCCCCTATCATTCTTTAGTTTTATCATGTGTGTATTCTAAAACCTATTATTCAGTTTTTAGTTTTTTTAAACTTTCTATAAATGGTATCTTGCTATATTACAGCAGCTTGCATATTTTGCTTAATATTATTTGTGTCTTTCATCCCTGTTGATATTCACAGTGAAGTTTTATTTTTCTTAACAGCTGTATGCTGGTTCGTAATATGAATATGAATCACAGCTTATGAATTCATTTTACTGTTGTTTGCAGGTTTTTTGCACTCATGAACAATGCTGCAATGAATGTTTTGCTCATGTCTTCTGATGCACATGAACAAAAGTCTCTCTAAGGTAAAAATACAGAAGTGAGATTGTTGGGAAATATGGCACGTGCATCTTCAGCTTTGCTAGAGAATGCCAGTGTTCTGCAAAATGACTATAGAAATTTACACATACACAATTAATGTGTAAGTAAACCAAAAACTCTGGCATTGTTCTTGACTCTTCTCTAGATTTCGTATTGCACTTCTAATCTATTAACAAATTCTATTAGTTCTACTTTCAAAATATGTCCAGAATCCAATCTCTCTTTGCTATCCCTTCCTACTCATGCTTACTTGGATCATGTATCCAGAATTTAGACACTCTCCCTCCAACACTAGCACCTGATCTGAGCCCGCATCTTTGTTCTGGGTTATTAACAACAGCCTCTTCCTTGCCTCCTTTTTTTTTTTTTCCTTCTATTTTTGCCTATGAAACATAATATTTTCCATTCTGCAGCCAAAGTAATCCCTTTAAAATTTCAGTTCATTTCTTTTTTTTTTTTTTTTTTTTTTTTGCGGTACGCGGGCCTCTCACTGCCGTGGCCTTTCCCGTTGCAGAGCACAGGCTCCGGACGCGCAGGCTCGGCGGCCATGGCTCACGGGCCCAGCCGCTCTGCGGCATGTGGGATCTTCCCGGACCGGGGCACGAACCCATGTCCCCTGCATCGGCAGGCAGACTCTCAACCACTGCACCACCAGGGAAGCCCCAGTTCATTTCATTTTTATTTTTCTTCTTCAAAATCATACATAAGGTTTTCCTATCTCTCTTGGACCCAAACCAATGATGTGACATCATTTACCCATCTAACACATTGCCTACATTATTCCCACTTGCCCAATTTCCCTGTTTCACTTGCCTCCTGTTATTTCTTGCATGTCAGACAAGCTCCACATCCCAGATATTGTGCTAGTCATTTCCTCTTTCTGAAAACTTATTCCCCCACCTCTTATGCCAGACCTCCCCATAAGTCTTTCTAACCTCCTCCATGTATTTATTTACATTATAACTTTCTCAGTAAAGCCTTTCCTAGCCACCTTATTTAAAACTTCAATCCTGCTCCTAATTCCCATTCTTTCATGAGGGTAGGTATTACTTTCTCTTTAGTTCTGTATCCCAGAAGCACAGTAAATAATAATTACAATAATAAAAGCTGACTCATGTAGTAGCTACTATTTTAGGTACTTGTAAGCAGATTACATAAATCAACTCATTTAATTCTCCCAAAAACCGATGTGGAGAGAGAGGACTTCCTGTTAGAGTGATGTAAAGAGGCCGAGGGTTTCCTCTCCACAGAAAACAAGTATACAGTTGGAAAACATTAACAAAAACAACTATTCCATCACACCGGAAATCAATCAAGGCAACACAACACTCTGAGAAGCATTTATTCTTGAAAAATTTCTGGAGATTCAGGTAAGAACAAGAGGAACCTGTGACCTCCTTGCCTGGAGCTACCTCCAACCTCCTCCGCCAACCCCAGCTTGAGAGTGGAAAACAGCTTTGCTGCCAGAGGAGGTGGACTCAATTTGGGTTGGGACAAGAGGGAAACAAAACCCTGTTTTCTCCAACATAAAGTGGTGGATTTAGTTTAGAATAAATGGGGAAAACCCACAGCTTTGCAAGCCTGAGATTGTGATCCAAGTTTGGTGTAACTGGTAGACCAGCAGGATTTAACAGAAAAATCCTAGCAATCAAAGAGCCCTGGAAGGGCTGAGATAGCTCTCCACTGATTACCTGAGGAACATCTCTGACTGGCTGAGGAAGAACCTTGAGAGGGTCTTCCTGCACTAGTTTGATTTTTCAAAACATTGTTAAAAAGCAGTCTCATATTCTTGAATTTCAAGAAGATGTTTTAAATGTTAATTATTAAATATAAAGTCTGTATTTCTAAAACTTTTAAAAAATATGTTACAAAGTTTTCTAAGGTTTTTGTGTTATTTGGTGGAAAAGTAAAATTATTGGTTAACCTCTTTGTTATTTACTATTGATTATACATTTAAAATCTTCTAATTAATTATGAGAATAATAGGAATAGAGTGCAAATGTTTCAAACCATAAAGGAAATAAATTGGGATAGAACAAAAACTTAAGCAGTAAAAATGAAGGCAAGAAAAGTGGGGAAAAAAATAGTAGATTAGGACTATCCCTCTGAATTTAAAAAATGGATGGATATTGAATTTTCTTGAATGTTCTTTCTGCATCTTTTGAGACGCAATTTTTCACCTTTTATCATTAATATGGTGAATTGTAGCAATAGAATTTTTAAATGTAAAACCAAATTTGCACTTCTGGCATAAACCCGATGTGGTAATAAATTCAGTCCGCAAACCTATGACTTCAGTAGAGGTAAACAGGTGCCCTCAGGAGAGATTGTGGCTCCAAAGTTTCCTTATTTCTCTGAATTTCTGTTTTATCTTTATTTGGACAGGTCCTAAGGGAGTCAATTTCTTTTCAACAATATTTCATCCAGCATTGTTAGTTGTTTTTACCATATTTCTTTAAGTTTATCTATATCACCATTGCATTGGAAATAGAAACCAAGTGTACAATTTTATAAATAATGAAAATTGGACATCATTTGCTTTATTCAAACTATGTGTACTCTACACAAGTACCCCTTGGAAATTATATTATCAAAATACTTTATAATTTTAATTTGCTTAAAGCCAGACTTCCTGTGCTCAAATCTTGGTTCTACATTTTCTAACTGCAGAACTAAGTTATTATTACTCAATTCCAGAAATGTAAGTTGAAAACTTTATGCAAATCTAAAATTTACCTTTGTGTGCAACACAACATCCAATAGAGCACAGTGCCAGAAAGTTTATTAGAAAGGGAGCAATTGTAGTCCTAATACAATTTTGACACAGTGTTTTCTTTTATGACAAATAGGTTCCAGGTGATGGGTTGATATTTGGGGCTCACTGTTGTTCATTTTTTTTTTTTTTTTTTGCCGTATGTGGGCCTCTCACTGTTGTGGCCGCTCCCATTGTGGAGCACAGGCTCCGGACGAGCAGGCTCAACGGCCATGGCTCACGGGCCCAGCCGCTCCACAGCACGTGGGATCCTCCCAGACCGGGGCACGAACCCGTATCCCCTGCATCGGCAGGCGGACTCTCAACCACTGCGCCACCAGGGAAGCCCTGTTGTTCATTTTAGTTAAAACTTTCTTAGAACAGAGTGTATCTTGGTCAATTGGATTCTTTGGATTTGTTGAAGATAAATATTTCAAGTCAATTTTTTCAAACTTTCTTGAAAGTTATGGGACAGTAAAATAGGAGGAAGTGGGAAAAACCTTGGGGTAAAGAATCAGTTTTGACTCTAGTGCTTAGAAGCTGTGTGATCCTCAGTTTCCAAATGTATAAAATGGGGATAATACTTTCTACTTCACAAGGTTGTAGGAGAAAATAGGACAATACGTCTAAAATGCCTGGTACATAGGAGGGGTTTCAGAAATCTTGTTTCCCTCCTCTCTTCCCTTCATTGTTGAAAATCTAATATATTCATTCATTTTCCTTTCTGAGAATATATTCAAAGTGAAGTTTAAGTATTCATTCATTCTTTCATTCAAAACCACATTCAGTAAATAATTTTACAGCACCTGTAGTATGCCAGGGACATGCCAGCTCTGAGAAATAATGACAATACAATAGATATTGTTCCTGTTTACAAACAGCTTATGGTCTAGCGATTTATATCTTATAGTGCTTCAAGGTCAATATCATGAGTATAATTTGTTCATATAGAGGGGAAATTCTAGTCACTTGAAGTCTCCAGTTAGATGGGTTTGACAATGTTTTAGTATGGTCATCTGGGTCTTGTATTGTGTGATGTTTTTTATTGAGTGACAATAATGTACCATTACAAAGACCCTTCGTAAGGGCCAGGAATAGCTATATAATTGCAGGGCACAGTGCCAAATAAAAAGAAGGCCCCTGGCTCCAAATTTTTTAAGAATTTCAAGATGATGATACTAGAGTATTTAATTATGCATAAGGCCATTCTGAGTGGGGGGTGGGGGAGGAACTGTGTGATCACACAGGTTATACATCCAGGAAGTAGTCCTTGTAATGGCTGTATAGAGCCACAGATGTTTGGGAAACTGTTTCCTTTCAACTAAGATCAGACTTAAGTGGCTGGGAGAACATGAGTTACAGACTCAGATGAATGCATTAGATTGGTATTTTTAAAAGTTTTCTAATAGCAGAGGTGGAGAAATAATGCAGCCCCACACAGGATTAACTAACTATTTAATTAAACAAATATTTACTGAGTGCCTGTGATATGCCCAGCACTGTACCAGGAGCTGAGGACACCCTGGGAAACACAGTAGACCATGACCCGACTTTTGAGGATTGTACGTTCCCATGTGGAAGACAGAGGATAAGGAAAGGAATAAATCAACATCATTGATTATGGACTAGTGGTACCACTTTGAAATGACTAAACTGGGTTTGAATAGGAGAAACCAGGACAGAGGACATTACTTTTAGTGGTCAAGGAGGGTCTCTTTGGTGGGCGGCCTAGCATGGGGTTTTAGGGCACTGCATTTGTAGAGAAAGAATGAATTTCAGCTCCTTTACTTACTAGTTGTGGGATTTGAGGCCAGTCACATGACTGTCCTCTGCCTCAGTTTCCTTATCTTTAAAATGGGAATGATAACAGTAAGATCCATGTGAGAATTAAAAAAGTTATTAAGTACTGTGTTTTTCAAATTAGAAATAAAATACAGATTGCAGAGGGAGGAACACTCCAGCCAAGGAATGAACCAGCCAGCCAAGAAGGAATCAGCCTTGCAAAAAGCTCCAAGAGGAGAATTCCTGGCTGAAGAAACAATCATTGCAAGGCCCTAGGGTATTATAAGAACCTGCCAGAATGCCACTGTGCAGGGAGTATAAAGCATGAGACAGACAGGTCTATGGGATGCAGCATGAAAAGAGACGGGCCAGATGTGGAATTTGAAAGCTAATTTCCTGCATGAAGGATAATGACTGATACTAACTCACATGCCTTGGAAACCAAATAGACTAATTAATCTGAATAAAAAAATATGTCAGAAATATAGAGCTAGCCTCCCATTTGTTTTCTTTGGTAGCCAATTACAAACGATTCTCCCAACTCATGCGTGAACCTGTCAGCCAAAGAAGTAACTTAGCAAAGTTGAAAAAAACATATACTCAAATCTCCACTAAGTGTTGCATTCCTAATGCAACACAAAACTACTTGGAAAGCCTAAAACACAGGATCAAAAGCACCTCTAGAAATGGACAGGACATTACTGTGCCACATAAAGTCTTGTCGCTCTTTTATTGTCCCATCCTTCACATCCACTTCACTGCCACCCATGTCAATACTTCTGTAGCCCACATGGCACAAACAGAGCAGAATATCTTTTTATTTAACAGACAAACCAATTTTCTTATGAGTAGTCAAAGGGTAGCCAAATTCTAAACACCTCCAAGGTCTTGCATATTTTATAAAAGAAGAAATCTAGGGGGAAAAAATCCAACATCTCAGAGGAGGAGTTAGGACAGAGAGAGATGGCAGTAAGCCTTCATAAACAACCGTACCTTGAGCAGCTAACTCTTTCCACCTCTCTTTGTTCTGCTGGATGACGTCCGCCAGGTTGTTTTTGAAGCTCTTCAGGTCCACGCTTGCAAGGGAGTAGTCTGGGGAATAGGTTCCATCATTCATGGTGCCTTTCATATTTGATCGTCTAGAGGAATGAGCAAGATGTGATAACATAAAGGTGCTTGAGCTAATAGTAACCACCAAAGAAAACAGGAAATACCAAGAGCAGGATATAGGATGAGGAAGCAAAGCCTGAAACACTTTACAAAACCAGCTATAGAAGCAGGAAGGCAGCTGCTCAGGCCCAGTTTTGAGCACCTGTCAGAGCTGCTCACCTCCTACCTTCCTCGCCTCATGGAGAGGGCCAGGCTCTGTTGGGATTCCCAGAGCAGCAGGTCAGGGCCCACATGTATTATGGGGTGAGGGTGGGTGAGGCCTAATTAGAGCAGCAGAACCTTGAGATGAGCTGACTTAGTGGTGAGTCCACTGGTGAGCAGCACAGCAGCATCACCGTTCTGGAGCTAAAAGTGGGGTAATGGTCCTGGCCCTTCCGTCACCATTTAATCTCTAGGATAACGTGGATCTTTCTCAAGTAGAACATTCCCTCAGTTTCCTCATTAGGGCAACATTTAGGAAATGTTGGTATGTTATTTGGAAAAACTATGTGTTCAGATGGACAAGAATTTAGCATAATTTTTCTGCAACTGGAAGTTTTAAATAACATCCCTTAACACATTTATCATTGAAAAAAGTCTAGATTGAAATATTTTAAGTTACATGTTATACAGACCCACTGTATTCATGTCATCTAAAAGGCTAACTTTGATGTAGGCATCTTTCTAGACATAAAAGTGGGCTGTGATTGATTTGTTAGCAAGCCAACACAATGCCCGTCTCCCAACTGCCCACCACTACCAGACATATTACTATATCCAGGACATAATTCATACATTTTAATGAAAATTAAAATAATATTTATTCTCCTGAGTATTGAATACAATTCTGTTATACTCCTTAGTACTTTGATATTTTTTGTAGTGGACATCAAATTCCTAATTTCAAAGGCAGATGCAATATATTGCAGAGCCATTAGGTGGCAATACTACCTAATAATTCTTCTAAGAATTTCCTGCCTAATGTAAGGAATAATAAAGATAATCATAAGTAAAAAGGAAAAGATGCAAAAAAGAAAACATCAAACCTGCTTGCTCCATAGGAAGGAGTTTTGGTTTTTGAGTCTTCCTCTATAAGAGGAATAATAATTTTCTCTGTTGAGTCTGTCAGAAGAGAAAATGTTGGCTCTACTATGAAATCAATGAAACCTACAAAAGCAAAAACATAAATAAATATATTCAAGTGTTACAATTTCCTGAATTCTAACATTAGTAATAATGCAGAGATTCTGATGCCCCTGATAACAAGTTTCAACTACAACATTGGTTCAGCTTACCCCTTGCAATTATTTTTAATCCAATAACACAATCTTTAGAGAGAGTTTAACTGTTCTACAAAATCATCTCTCAAGCAGTGGAAGTGATACAATTTAAGCTTGCTAACTCAAGTGTATTGGGTTTCCTACTTAATATTCAGCCTCATCTTATTGTTAACAACAATTTCAGATCTAACCAGAGTCAATCTATTTTCCTCTGTTAATGAGAGGGATCACTCTTCTTTCTGAAAGGTCTTCACTTGTTCGTTGAATTTTATTATTGACTAACAAGAAATAATATGTAAGCTCCAAAGAAACTAAATAATTGAAGTTTTTTTCTCAAGCCACAGGAAGGCAACCACTTTTTCTTCTCACACTGTATCAGTCAGAGCTTTCTGCCAGTGTGTTAATATTTCAAATTGCTGTTTATTATTCCCAGGATGTAAAGCTTTAAGTTTGCAGCATGTGGGCGTATTCTGTTAAATCAGAACAGAGAACAGCATTAATCCCGCCACTTTGAGATGACAGGATTGAATAAAGAATTTTACATTGAAAGTACTCATCAAACTAGAAAATGACACACACAGAGAATGGGGCACGGTCCTTTAGGGAGCATTTACCACCTATGTTTAGGTGGAGGAGGAGACAAGCTCTGTGTACATTCAACACCTGAGGTCCCAGGAGAGGTGTGGTGCTGGAAATCAAGCACTTGTTGCCTTAAACACAACTGGGAGCAATAGACTACCATCTGAATATAAGAGAACACTGCGGGGTTGCTTTTTAAATGATAGTGTCCTGGGAAATATCTATATTTAAAAAGTATCCTATCCATCAGAAACTTGGATAAAGTAATTCACATTTCAAGTAATTGTATTCACTGTAGCATATATTAAGATGCATTTTTTTTTTTTTTGCGGTAGGCTGGCCTCTCACTGTTGTGGCCTCTCCCATTGCGGAGCACAGGCTCCGGATGCGCAGGCTCAGCGGGCATGGCTCACGGGCCCAGCCGCTCTGCGGCATGTGGGATCTTCCCGGACCGGGGCACAAACCCGTGTCCTCTGCATTGGCAGGCGGACTCTCAACCACTGCGCCACCAGGGAAGCCCTAAGATGCACTTTTAATTCAAAAATTTCAATAGTTTTGTGTTTGAATTGATGACTTCAAGTTGAGTCAATGTTAATTGACCACCAAGGTGTTCTTTCACGTTTTGTCTATGGTTTTAAATGCCTGGGATCTAGAGACTATCAAATGAGTCACCTCTACTAACATGGCAGCAATTTACATTATAGCAATAAGCCTCAGACACTTGTATTCTTCTCAGCTTGCCCAAGGAGGTCCTTAACCTGACATATTCACAACTTCTGAATGATGAGAGTCACCTGTGTTATGGTAGCTAGGAAAACAGCTGTTGGAACATGGGTAGGAAGGGGAAAGGTGAGAGCAAGAAGCTTTCTGACAGCTGACCACCACTTTGTAGGAGGTGGTACCAGACCAACTAGAGAGGTAAGGCAGTCATCCTTATATTTATTGATCATATAGTTCAGTAATGAAGATGCTGGCCCAGGGAATAACGATTACAAATATATGAACCATGCAGCATAGCAATAATATGTTTTAATCATGGGCTGGACTTGAAGTCTCCAATATAAGCACAAATGAAAAGGATAAATATGGTTGGGAGCAATATCATTTTACAGATTTCCTGTTGTTGGCTTCCCTTCATATTCATATCGTAAGAATTTTTTTCCCAAAAGAATATGAGCTAGTATATTAAGAATATTATGCAAGCAGTGAAAACAGATATATTAATATTTTCATTGGATTGTCCTAAATACAAAGGATTAAATTACAGAAAATAATCAGCAACAAAACAACAAGAAATGCTGTCTCTTGCAAAAGAAGAAAATCCTCTATTTTGTAAAAGGATTACAAAGAGAATAACAATTATTTACTAATACTGCTTTATTGAGCTCATTTTGTGAGAATGTTTCAAAATTCTTCATTCACCACCATATAGATCAGTCTAAAGATCAAGTTCATCATGAATATGGAGTGAGGTTTTCATGGGTGAACAACATCGTGTATCCATTTGAAAACTGGCAGGCACACACCCGCTCTCCACAACCACCAATCCTCAGTATTACCTATTTGGGACTGGGCCACCATCGTTGACTTCCGATCACAAAGTGGGGAAAATGGAAGCCCTAATTCAGCTTCTTTATCTCCCTGCGGAAAGGAAAGCCCATTAGTACAGACTTGGTGTGGAGAAACTAAAAGCAGCTTAGATAAAAAGGCTTAAAAAGCTGCATATTTTATTTCTTAATTAGCATTGTGTATTTATCACAAAACAAAAAGTTATTGTTCAAGTTCATATAATTTTACTCACATGGTCTCCTTTTGGGGATATGTTGCATATGGCACACATTGCAGAAGTAAAAAAACATGAACATTTTCAGCACCTAGAGACTCCACATTGGTATTACAACCCCTTGATTATAAAGAGACAAACCTTTGCTCTTTGGAATTTTCTAAAGTCACCATAAAATAGTCATCTTGGTGTGTTATTTGGCATTTAATTAACAATCCATCTCATGGATTTTTCTGCTTCATTTTTCCATGCCAAATACATCAGCAGACCTTCAGTAACAAGAATTCATGATTGGATGGCTTTTTAAATTTAAAAGTGTATGAGCATTTTGAAACATCTTTTTACTTATTAACCAAGTTATACTGAATCTCCTACAGCAAGTAATGAGGAATATCTGCAACATTCTTACATTCTGTGTGCATAAATTTTATTTTAATGTATTCTTCTCAGAGAAAATTGAAATGTCAATGATTTTTTATTATGTGTTCTTACCAGTTGTAGATTAATTGAGCACAAAGGTTAAAGAATTCCATTTTTGTTTGGGTTTAACATCATAATTAGATTTTCGTTTCCTGAAATAAAGGTGGCTGCTCTGGACAAAGCTTTATTATGATAAGGTTTATCAAACATTGGTTCTTTGCATTCAAGATGTGCTCACATAGAAAAAGGAGGTAGGATACTTCACTTGCCCCATTCAATTCAACTGCCCGGACATTTGAAAGAATGCTTTGGGCTCTATTTTCTCCTAATCTGTTGGTTGTATACCTTCATGGGGTACACTGGCCTTGCATAAGACCACAACTTAGAATATATGGTTGAAATCAGGGGACAAAAGAGAGTGGCCTTTACTTTGTAGCAGAGCCCATATTACAAGGCAAACCTGTCTGAGAACTTCAGTTTCCTTTGCTTCCTCTAGCAGCTTTTCATCATGATTTTTACAACTTTATGTCAACATGTCGCTTTAACGTTTTTATTGATGATGTTTTCTAGTGCATTTACACTAAACTATGCCTCTGATTAGAAGGGAGAGAAAGTTTGAAATGAGAATTGCTCGGAAAAATCTAGATACAGTCACCAAAGAAGTAGGCAAAGTAGCTACAAATAGGAATGTTTCACTATGTCATGACTTAGAGAAAATAGGGAAATAATTTCTGTGCCCTCTCCCAGCAAGCCTCACCATTCCCCAAGAGAATAACATCCATTCCATTTGGAATTAATATTTATACTTGGCTTAAGGGACAGATGCGTGGGGGCAGAAATCAGCAAGCCTCCATTCCCCAAGAGAATAACATCCATTCCATTTGGAATTAATATTTATACTTGGCTTAAGGGACAGATGCGTGGGGGCAGAAATTATTGTGTCATTAGCCTTGGAGTCACAAGACACAGAGCTAAATCACTGCTGTTCAACAGGCTGTCTCTGTTACTTCAGACACATCACAGACTTTGCCGAAATGAATTCTCCTGTTACCCAACTCGGTGATTTCGGTTGACTTGTTTTTAAGAATAAGGATACAATAGTATCTACCTAATAGGGTTATCCTGAGGTTATCTAAGATAATTTATGTGAAGCCTAAGGACACTGACTAATATATAGTCAATAGTCATTAAATGTTAGCTAATAAGAATCATAATTCATAATACTAGCTAAAACACAGAACTGTGCAAATTAGAGGTATTTATGAAGTCTAATGCACATCTTGGATGGTATTAAACCACAAGGAAAAGGATTACTACTTAATTTACATGTAATGGAGAGGTATTGGCTTTTCCCCTCTTTATTCTATATGGAATTGACATAAGAGGAATTCTACTTTTGAAACACTAATTTGTCGGCAGTGTGGGAGATGGCGTGGGGTAAGTTAAGGGTGAGCCTTGTGCTTCAAACCTGAATGAAAAGGAGACTTTGGGGCCACTAATAGAAATAAGATGATCTGGATGAGGGCTTGATTTAAAGACTATTATGAATTTGATTATAACATGTTGAGAATAAAGTGAAAGAATAATATTAATAACTTGCTAAAATATAGATGATATTACTATTATTAAAGTAGAAATAAGGCTACTCATAGACTTCATAGGAAATGTGATATTGGGGATTCCTTTTTTTAAAATTTAATTAATTTTTTTATACAGCAGGTTCTTATTAGTCATCTATTTTATACATATTAGTGTATACATGTCAGTCCCAATCTCCCATTTCATCCCCCTTACCCCACCCCATACTTTCCCCCTTGGCATCCATATGTTTGTTCTCTACATCTGTGTCTCTATTTCTGTCTTGCAAACCAGTTCATCTGCACCATTTTTCTAGATTCCACATGTAGGCGTTAATATATGATATTTGTTTTTCTCTTTCTGACTTACTTCACTCTGTATGAGTCTCTAGGTCCATCCACGTCTCTACAAATGACCCAATTTCATTCCTTTTAATGGCTGAGTAATATTCCATTGTATACATGTACCATATCTTCTTTATCCATTCACCTGTCTATGGGCATTTAGGTTGCTTCCATGACCTGGCTATTGTAAATAGTGCTGCAGTGAGCATGGGAGTTCATGTGTCTTTTTGAATTATAGTTTTCTCTGGGTATATGCCCAGTAGTGGGATTGCTGCATTATATGGCAATTCTATTTTTAGTTTTTTAAGGAATCTCTATACTGTTCTCCATAGTGGCTGTATCAATTTACATTCCCACCAACAGTGCAAGAGGGTTCCCTTTTCTCCACACCCTCTCCAGCATTTATTGTTTGTACATTTTCTGATGATGCCCATTCTAACCAGTGTGAGGTTATACCTCACTGGAGTTTTGATTTGGATTTCTCGAATAATTAGTGATACTGAGCAGCTTTTCATGTGCCTCTTGGCCATCTGTATGTCTTCTTTGGAGAAATGTCTGTTTAGGTCTTCTGCCCATTTTTTGATTGGGTTGTTTGTTTTTTTAATATTGAGCTATATGAACTGTTTATATATTTTGGACATTAATCCTTTGTCCATTGATTTGGTTGCAAATATTTTCTCCCATTCTGAGGGTTGTCTTTTCATCTTGTTTATAGTTTCCTTTGCTGTGCAAAAGCTTTTAAGTTTCATTAGGTCCCATTTGTTTACTTTTGTTTGTATTTCCATTACTCTAGGAGGTGGGTCAGAAAAGATCTTGTGTGATTTATGTCAGAGTGTTCTTCCTATGTTTTCCTCTAAGAGTTTTATAGTGTCCAGTCTTACATTTAGGTCTCTAATCCATTTTGAGTTTATTTTTGTGTATGGTATTAGGGAGTGTTCTAATTTCATTCTTTTACATGTAGCTGTTCACTTTTCCTAGCACCAGTTACTGAAGAGACTGTCTTTTCTCCATTGTATATTCTTGCCTCCTTTCTCATAGATTAATTGACCATAGGTGCATGGGTTTCTCTCTGGGCTCTCTATCCTGTTCTATTGATCTATATTTCTGTTTTTGTGCCAGTACCATATTGCCTAGGTTACTGCAGCTTTGTAAAATAGTCTGAAGTCAGGGAGTCTGATTCCTGCAGCTCCAGTTTTTTTTTTCCTGAAGATTGCTTTGGCTATTTGAGGTCTTTTGTGTTTTCATACATATTTTAAGAGTTTTTAGTTCTAGTTCTGTAAAAAAAATGCCATTGGTAATTTGATAGGGATTGCACTGAATCTGTAGATTGCTTTGGGTAGTATAGTCATTTTTACAATATTGATTCTTCCTATCTAAGAACATGGTATATCTCTCTATCTGTTTGTATCATCTTTGACTTCTTTCATCTGTGTTTTCTGAGTACAAGTTTTTACCTCCTTAGGTAGGTTTATTCCTAGGTATCTTATTCCTTTTTTTTTTTTTGCGGTACGCGGGCCTCTCACTGCTGTGGCCTCTCCCTTTGTGGAGCACAGGCTCCGACGCGCAGGCTCAGCGGCCATGGCTCACGGGCCCAGCCGCTCCGCGGCATGTGGGATCTTCCCAGACCGGGGCACAAACCTGTTTCCCCTGCATCAGCAGGCGGACTCTCAACCACTGCGCCACCAGGGAAGCCCCGCTAGGTATCTTATTCTTTTTGTTGCAATGGTGAATGGGATTATTTCCTTAATTTATCTTTCTGATATTTTGTTGTTAGTTTATAGGAATGCAAGATATTTCTGTGCATTAATTTTGTTTCCTGCAACTTTACCAAATTCATTGATTAGCTCTAGTAGTTTTCTGGTAGCATCTTTAGATTTCTGTATGTATAGTATCATGTCATCTGCAAAGAGTGACAGTTTTACTTCTTCTTTTCTGATTTGTATTCCTTTTATTTCTTTTCCTTCTCTGGTTGCTGTGGCTAGGACTTCCAAAACTATATTGAATAATAGTGGTGAGAGGGGACATCCTTGTCTTGTTCCTGATCTAGAGGAAATGCTTTCAGTTTTTCACCATTGAGAATGCTGTTTGCTGTGGGTTTGTTGTATATGGCCTTTATTATGTTGAGGCAGGTTCCCTCTGTGCCCACTTTCTGGAGAGTTTTTATCATAAATGGGTGTTGAATTTTGTCAAAAGCTTTTTCTGCGTCTATTGAGATTGTCATATGGTTTTTATTCTTCAATTTGTTAATATGGTGTATCACATTGATTGATTTGTGTATGCTGAAGAATCCTTGCATCCCTGGGATAACTCCCACTTGATCATGATGTATGATCCTTTTAATGTGTGGTTGGATTCTGTTTGCTATTATTTGTTGAGGGCTTTTGCACCTATATTCATCAGTGATATTGGTCTGTAAAATTCTTTTTCTGTAGTACCTTTGTCTAGTTTTGGTATCAGGGTGATGATGGCCTCGTACAATGAGTTTGGGAGTGTTCCTTCCTCTAAAATTTTTTGGAAGAGTTTGAGAAGGATGGGTGTTAGCTCTTCTAAATATTTGATAGAATTCACCTGTGAAGCCATCTGTCCTGGACTTTGTTTGTTGGAAGATTTTTAATCACAGTTTCAATTTCATTACTTGTGATTGGTCTGTTCATATTTTCTATTTCTTCCTGGTTCAGTCTTGGAAGGTTATACCTTTTTAAGAATTTGTCCATTTCTTCCAGGTTGTCCATTTTATTGTCATAGAGTTGCTTGTAGTAGTTTCTTATGAGGCTGTGTATTTCTGCGGTGTCAGTTGTAACTTCTCCTTTTTCATTTCCAATTTTATTGATTTGAATCCTCCTCCTCTTTTTCTTGATGAGTCTGGCTAAAGGTTTATCAATTTTGTTTACCTTTACAAAGAACCAGATTTTATTTTTATTGATCTTTGCTATTGTTTTCTTTGTATCTATTTCATTTATTTCTGCTCTGATCTTTATGATTTCTTCCCTTCTACTAACTTTGGGTTTTGTTTGTTGTTCTTTCTCTACTTCCTTTAGGTGTAAGATTAGATTGCTTGAGATTTTTTTTGTTTCTTGAGGTGAGATTGAATTACTATAAACTTCCCTCTTAGAATTGCTTTTGCTACATCCCATAGGATTTTTTTTTTTTTTTTTTTTTTGCGGTACGTGGGCCTCTCACTGTTGTGGCCTCTCCCGTTGCAGAGCACAGGCTCCGGACGCAGTCTCAGCAGCCATGGCTCACGGGCCCAGCTGCTCTGCGGCATGTGGGATCTTCCTGGACCAGGGCACGAACCCGTGTCCCCTGCATCGGCAGGCAGACTCTCAACCACTGCGCCACCAGGGAAGCCCCATCCCATAGGTTTTTGATCGTCTTGTTTTCATTGTCATTTATCTCTAGGTATTTTCTGATTTCCTCTTTGATTTCTTCAGTGATCTCTTGGTTATTCGGTAATGTATTGTTTAGCCTCCATGTGTTTGTGTTTTTAATGTTTTTTTCCCCTGTAATTGATTTCTAATCTCATAGTGTTGTGGTCAGAAAAGATGCTTGATATGGTTTCAATTTTCTTAAACTTACCGAGTCTTGATTTGTGACCCAAGATGTGATCTATCCTGGAGAATGTTCCATGTGCACTTGAGAAGAAAGTGTAATCTGCTGTTTTCAGATGGAATGTCCTATAAATATCAATTAAATGGGGGCTTCCCTGGTGGTGCAGTGGTTGAGAATCTGCCTGCTAATGCAGGGGACATCGGTTCAAGCCCTGGTCTGGGAGGATCCCACATGCCGTGGAGCAACTAGGTCCGTGAGCCACAACTACTGAGCCTGCATGTCTGGAGCCTGTGCTCCACAACAACAGAGGCCACGATAGTGAGAGGCCCAAGCACCGCGATGAAGAATGGCCCCCACTTGCCACAACTAGAGAAAGCCCTCGCACAGAAACGAAGACCCAACACAGCAAAACTAAATTAATTAGTTAATAAACTCCTACCCCCAACATCTCCTTAAAAAAAAAAAAAATCAAATCGATCTGGTCTATTGTGTCATTTAAAGCTTGTGTTTCCTATGAATTTTCTGTCTGGATGATCTGTCCATTGGTATAAGTGAGGTGTTAAAGTCTCCCATTATTATTGTGTTACTCTCGATTTCCTCTTTTATAGCTGTTAGCATTTGCCTTACGTATTGAGGTGCTCCTATGTTTGGTGCATATATATTTATAATTGTTATATCTTCTTCTTGGATTGATCACTTGATCATTATGCAGTGTCCTTCCTTGTTTCTTTTTACATTCTTTATTTTTAAAATCTAATTTATCTGATATGAGTATTGCTACTCGAGCTTTCTTCTGATTTCCACTTGCATGGAATAACTTTATCCATCCCCTCACTTTCAGTCTCTAGGTGTCACTAGGTCTGAAGTGGGTCTCTTGTAGACCAAATATATATGGGTCTTGTTCTTGTATCCATTCAGCAAGCCTGTGTCTTTTGGTTGGAGCTTTTTTTTTTTTTTTTTTTTTTTTTTTTCCTTTTTTTGCAGTACGCGGACCTCTCATTGCTGTGGCCCCTCCTGCCGTGGAGCACAGGCTCCGGATGCGCAGGCCCAGTGGCCACGGCCCACAGGCCCAGCCGCTCCACGGCATGTGGGACCCTCCCGGACTGGGGCACAAACCCGCATCCCCTGCATCGGCAGGCGGACTCCCAACCACTGTGCCACCAGGGAAGCCCCTGGTTGGAGCATTTAATCCATTCATGTTTAAGGTAGTTATCGATATGTATGTTCCTATTACCATTTTCTTAATTGTTATGGGTTTGTTTTTGTAGGTCCTTTTCTTCTTTTGTGGTTCCCATTTAGAGAAATTCCTTTAGCATTTGTTGTAGAGCTGGTTTGGTGGTGCTGAATTCTCTTAGCTTGTCTGTAAAGTTTTTGATCTCTCCATTGAATATGAATGAGATTCTTGCCAGGTAGAGTAATCTTAGTTGTACGTTCTTTCCTTTCATCCTTAAAATATGTTGTGCCACTCCCTTCTGGCTTGTAGAGTTTCTGCTGAGAAATCAGCTGTTAACCTTATGGGAGTTCCCTTGTATGTTATTTGTCATTTTTCCCTTGTTGCTTTTCATAATTTTTCTTTATCTTTAATTTTTGTCAATTTGATTACTATGTGTCTCAGCATGTTTCTCTTTGGATTTATCCTGCCTGGGACTCTCTGCACTTCCTGGACTTGGGTGGCTATTTCCTTTCCCATGTTAGGGAAGCTTTCGACTACAATCTCTTCAAATATTTTCTTGGGTCCTTTCTCTCTTCTCCTTCTGAGACCCCTATAATACGAATGTTGGTGAGTTTAATGTTGTCCCAGAGGTCTCTTAGGCTGTCTTCATTTCTTTTCATTTTTTCTTTATTCTGGTCCACAGCAGTGAATTCCACCATTCTGTCTTCCAGGTCACTTATCCGTTCTTCTGCCTCAGTTATTCTGCTATTGATTCCTTCTAGTATATTTTTTCATTTCAGTTATTGTACTGTTCATCTCTGTTTGTTCTTTAATTCTTCCAGTTCTTTATTAAACATTTCTTTCATCTTCTCTATCTTTGCCTCCATTCTTTTTCTGAGGTCCTGGATCATCTTCACTATCATTATTCTGAATTCTTTTTCTGGAAGGTTGCCTATCTCCACTTCATTTAGTTGATTTTCTGGGGTTTTAATCTTGTTCCTTCATCTGGTACACAGTCCTCTGCCTTTTCATTTTGTCTATCTTTCTGTGAATGTGATTTGCGTTCCACAGGTTGCAGCATTGTAGTTCTTCTTGCTTTTGCTGTCTGCCCTCTGGTGGATGAGGCTATCTAAGAGGCTTGTACAAGCTTCCAGATGGCAGGGACTGGTGGCAGGTAGAGCTGGGTGTTGCTCTGTTGGGCAGAGCTCAGTAAAACTTTAATCCACTTGTTTGCTGATGGGTGGGGCTGAATTCCCTCCCTGTTCATTGTTTGGCCTGAGGCAACCCAGCACTGGAGCCTACAGGCTCTTTGATGGGGCTAATGGTGGACTCTGGGAGCGCTCACACCAAGGAGTACTTCCCAGAACTTCTGCTGTCAGTGTCTTTTCCCCACAGTGAGCCACAGTCGCCCCACCCCACCCCCCCTGCAGGAGACCCCGCAACACTAGCAGGTAGGTCTGGTTCAGTCTCCTAAGGGATCACTGCTCCATCCCCCTGGGTCCTGATGTGAAAACTACTTTGTATGTGCCCTCCAAGAGTGGAGTCTCTGTTTCCCCAAGTCCTGTCAAAGTCCTGCAATCAATTCCCACTAGCCTGCTGAAGTGCAGTCAAATCCCACTAGCCTTCAAAGTCTGATTCTCTGGGAATTCCTCCTCCCATTGCTGGACCCCCAGGTTGGGAAGCCTGACGTGGGGCCCTTCGCTCCAGTGGGTGGACTTCTGTGGTATAATTGTTCTCCAGTTTGTGAGTCACCTACCCAGTAGTTATGGGATTTGATTTTATTGTGATTGTGCCCGTCCTACCGTCTCATTTCGGCTTTTCCTTTGTCTTTGGATGTGGGGTACTTTTTTGGTGAGTTCCAGTGTCTTCCTGTTGATGATTGTTCAGCAGTTAGTTGTGATTTTGGTGCCCTCGAAAGAGGTAGTGAGTGTACATCCTTCTACTCTGCCATCTTGAACCACAATTTGTCTGAAGCAAAGTCCTGGAGTGACACCCCACTGTTTGCAGCAGATGCCAGGCATGACACCAGGGCAAGACACAGCAGCAGTCTTCAGTCAGGGATTCTTAATTGATGTATGCAAAGATGATCCATTGATTTTATTAGTTAAGGTGCTGTGATATTTTAAAAGATGTAAGTTCTTTGACCTGAAAATTATTATTTGGGCCTGCAAAAGGCATTGTGATGATTTACCTTCCTTTAGTTAAATTTCATGGAATGCTGAATAGCAACATTTTTATATAGGACTTAAGCATATGACAGACATACGCAGGGTTGATCTTCCTACAGATGAAGTGGGAGATGCTATATTCTATTTGCTTCTTGTACTCCACAATTGATTTAGAATATTAAGTTTCCATTGCTAAGCACATTGAATGCTATAGTGCAGTAATTATTTAACTTACTTATAAATATTTCAAAGTGTCATTTATTCTTTAGGGTGAATAAAGACCATGAGTGCAAGATTAGTAGGGGGCCCTGTAGCCAGACTATGAGGGAATCAGAAACCCAATAGGACAAGGGAGGTTCTCCTAAGGGAGGGGAAAAGATATGTAAAGGGAGAGTCAGGAAACCTGAATATAAGTTTGACAAACTTTACAATTTTCCTTACTCTCTCCCATTTACTTTTCATCAAGATGAAATCAGAGGTCAAAAGCAATAGACGTTGTGTACATCAACTAGTTTATATTTTTCTTGGAGGTTGTTCTTTCATTTGAGGGTGCTGCTCATAGGTCAAAAAAAATACTTTTAAAAATCAATGACTTACTGAATACATGTATGTTCTGGTGTATTGAATCACACAAGTGGTTGCAGCAGAATTATAGGTCCCTAGGTCACTGAACTCAATTAATTAACCAACCACTTAATTATGCCCCTGGATCTCTGCATCTTTTCTTGGGGATATGCCTGCAGGTAGAGAGGCACAGAAAGTGGTTTCATCAACTTGGAAACACAAGATAGCCTGATGTGCTCAGGCCTGATAGTTTTTGCCTGGCTTAGCAATTCCCTTGGGACTTGTTGGGGTTTCTTATTTGAAAGGCCATAACAAAGAACTAGTACAGGCATATCTTGGAGATTTTGTAGGTTTGGTTTCAGACCACCACAATAAAGCAAACATTGCAATAAAGTGAGTTATATGAGTTTTTTTGTTTCCTAGTGCATATAAAAGTTATGTTTACATCATACTGTAGTCTAATAAGTGTGCACTAGCATTGTGTCTAAAAAAGCAATGAACATATCTTAATTAAAAAGATACGTTATTGCTAAAAAATGCTAGCCATCATTTGCGCCTTCAGTGAGTTGTAATCTTTTTGCTGGTGGAGGGTTTTGCCTCAATGTTGATGGCTGCTGACTGATCAGGGTGGTTGTTGCTGAAGGTTGGGTGGCTGTGGCCATTTCTTAAGGTAAGACAACAGTGAAGTTTGCCACATCAGTTGACTCTTCCTTTCATGAACGGTTTCTCTGTAACATGCAATGCTGTTTGACAGCATTTTACCCACAGTAGAATTCTTTCAAAATTGAAGTCAACCCTCTAGAACTCTGCTGCTCCTTTATCAACTAAGTTTATGTAATATTCTAAATCCTTTGTTGTCATTTCAACAATCTTCACAGAATCTTCACCATGAATAAATTTCATGTCAAGAAACCCCCCCCTTTTTTTTTTTTTTTTGCTTATCCATAAGAAGAAATTCCTCATCAATTAAAGTTTTATTATGAGATTGCAGCAATTCAGTCACATTTTCAGGCTCCTCTTCTAATTCTAGTTCTCCTGGTATTTCCACATCTGCAGTTACTTCCTCCACTGGTCTTGAACCCCTAAGTCATCCATGAGGGTTAGAATCAACTTTTACTAAACTCCTGTTATGTAGACATTTTGACTTCTTCCCTTGAATCTCAAATGTTCTTAATGGCATCTGAAATGGTGAATCCTTTCAAGAAGCTTTCCAGAAGGTTGCTTTGCCCAGACCCATCAGAGGTATCACTATCTATGGCATGTATAGTCTTATAAAATGTATTTCTTACATAATAAGACTTGAAAGTTGAAATTACTCCCTGATCCATGGCTGCAGAATGGATGTTGTGATAGCAGGCATGAAAACAACATGAATCTTGTTGTGCATCTCCATCAGAGCTTTCAGGTGACCAGGTGCAATGTCAATGAGCAGTAATATTTTGAAAGGAATCTTTTTCTAAGCAATAGGTCTCAACAGTGGGCTTAAAATATTCAGTAGGACTTCCCTGGTGGTGCAGTGGTTAAGAATCCGCCTGCCAGTGCAGGGGACACGGGTTCGATCCCTGGTCTGGGAAGATCCCACATGCCCCAGAGCAACTAAGCCCATGTTCCGCAACTACTGAGCCTGCACTCTAGAGCCTGTGAGCCACAACTACTGAGCCCATGTGCACACCTGCTGAAGCCAGCACACCTAGAGCCTGTGCTCCGTGACAAGAGAAGCCACCACAATGAGAAGCCCATGCACTGCAACAAAGAGTAGCTCCTGCTCGCCGCAACTAGAGAAAGCCCGTGCAGCAACGAAGACCCAACACAGCCAAAAATAAATAAATAAATAAAATATTCAGTAAGCCATGTTGTCAACAGATGTGCAGTCATCCAGGCTTTATTGTTCCATTTATAGAGTACAGGTAGAGTGGATTTAGCATATTTCTTAAGGGCCCTAGGATTTTCAGAACAGTAAATGAGCGCTTCAACTTTAAGTCACCAGTTGCATTAGTCCCTAACAAGTGAGTCAGCCTGTCCTTTGAAGCTTTGAAGCCAGGTATTGACTTCTCCTCTCTATCTATGAAAGTCCTAGATGGTATCTTTCCCAATAGAAAGCCATTTCCTCGCATTGAAAATCTGTTGTTTAGTGAAGCCACCTTCATTAATTATCTTAGTTAGAGCTTCTGGATAACTTGCTCCAGGTTCTACATCAGCAATTGCTTCTTCACCTTGCACTTTTAGGTTATGGTAATGGCTTCTTTCCTTAAATCTCATGAACCAACCTCTGCTAGCTTCAAAATTTCTTCTGCAGCTTCCTTACATCTCTCAGCCTTCATAGAATTAAAGAGAGTTAGGGCCTTGCTCTGTATTAGGCTTTGGCTTAAGGGAATGTTGTGGCTTTTTTGATCTTCTAACTACACGACTAAAACTTTCTCCATATCAACAATAAGACTATTTTGCTTTCTTATTCATGTATTCACTGGAGTAGCACCTTTCATTTTCTTCAAGAACTTTTCCTTTGCATCCACAACTTGGCTAATTGGCAAAAGAGGCCTAGCTTTCAGCCTATTTCAGCTTTTGATGTGCTTTCTTCATTAAGCTTAATCATTTCTAGCTTTTGATTTAAAGTGAGAGATGTGCAATTCTTCCTTTCACTTGAACACTTGGAGGCCATTAAAGGATTATTATTGGCCTAATTTCAATATTGCCCTGTCTCAGGGAATAGGGAGGCCTGAGGAGGAGAGAGAGAGGGGAATGGCCAGCTGGTCAGTGAATGGTGAGAATACAAATAACATTTATCAGTTAAGTTCCCCTCCTTGTATAGGCGTGGTTTGTGGCACCCCAAAACAATTACAATAGTAACTTCAAAGATCACTGATCAGAGATCACTACAACAAATACATATAACAATAATGAAAAAGTGTGAAATATTGTGAGAATTACCAAAATGTGGCACAGAGACATGAAGTAAGCAAATACTGTTGGAAAAATGGCACTGATAGACTTGCTTTATGCAGGATTGCCACAAACCTTCAATTTGTAAAAAACACAGTATCTGAGAAGCACAACAGAGTGAAGCACAATAAATGAGTTATGCCTGTAATTGTTTTTATGCTTTCCTAAATGGTGTGAAATACTCTGATAGCTGTCAACAAGGTGTCAAATCCAGTGATTTAGTGGCAATTTTTTTTCTTTTTTCCTTTTTGCATTTTCTGTGAAGTCAAAACAATTTCTATAGTTTTAAAGAAATGCAGAAGATAAGAAAGGGTGAAGTACAGATATCTTGAGAAAGCTCTTGCATTGAAGAGGTTTTGACCTCAGTAGCAACATCAACAGCAAGCACATAGGAAGCTCCTGACCACAGGCTTGGAGGCCACTATAAGGCTGAGGGTAGAATTTGAGGGACCGCCAGTCCGTCAAATTTAATTGTGAAAGGAGGGGAAGATGCACTAGTTTGGCCTTCTTGGAACAACTTACTTAAGGGATTTAGCTCATCTAATTACCTTCCTTCATTCCTTCTAAAAATGGGCCCTTCCAAATTCTAAGAAAGCCCCCAAACTGTATAAAAGTTTAATGATTATTATAGTAACATATTCACTTTCAGTAAAATTTATGATATGGTATAGCTGTATTTATAATATGGTATAGCTGTATTTTTGTGAGTGTTATAAATATTTTGCAGGACATTAGTACCCCTTGTGTAATCAATGTTTGTAACACTTTTATGCCTCTTAATACTATAAGCTTTGGTTTTTTATCCTGGCTCATAGCTACAGTTCTGTATGTTTGTGAAGTTTGGGGGTTTTTTTTTGTTTTGTATCTATTATTTTTAGTGACAGATCCTCAGCTGAGAATGTACTAACTAAATATATTTTTATTGCTACAGAAAATACAATTTATTTTGAAATAACACACTTTATACTACTTCTAGCAATTTTGAAGAAAATAGAGGGGTCTTACTGTATACAATTTAGGGTAAAATAACCAATTTGACCTTTCTTTCCAAATAACTTGCATTTCCAGCTATTTGTTTCTCCTTGCTGATAAAGTAATACTTATTGGGAAATGTAGATTTTGCTCAGATATAGATTTTTTTTTTCATGTATCACACAAAAGGACTAGTTGAAGAAGGAAAAAATTCACATAGTATAAAATATGAACACATTTTAATGGAAACTATTTTTTAAAATTTTTAATTGTATTAACTTCGTGTTATCTTGCCAACCTAACATGTTCAAGAAGAGAATAAGAACAAAAAAACCTGTCTCCTCTACTAATGGTTATTTTCTTGACTAGTACTTCCACCTCTAATCTATCAGTCTTATCAGTCATAGTTAAAATGAATGGAGCATCTTCCAAATTCTCCCATTACAGTCGGGGGCAGAGGCAACTATGTCGAGTCATGCGAACACTTGAAGGGAGTGTGTTAACTGCATTCATGAATATCACAAGCTTGCTATGAAACATGCCTTGGAGATGGGGACCTGCTTTACTTCCTTTACCATCAGCTGCTTACTAAGAATCAGAAATAAAAATTTGCCAAGACTGCAAATTCTAGATTCAATTTTAATCTCTTCTGGTTACAATTTCCCATGGTTTTACAAGGTGTACCTAAGTAGTTACACCAAAGAAAAGGGTAAAGCTGATGAGATTTTTAAGGATGATACAAAAGCTTTGAATCCAGAAATTGGTTTGTCCTCCAGAAATACACTGCATTTAAAAAATTTTAATGTCTGTTTAAGCCCATTTGTTAGTTAAAATGAACTTCGTAGAAAAATTAATGAAAAATTGACTTAGGAGACAATGCATCCCAAATTTTTTCTGGATTTTTCTAAAACATATATATATATATATATATATATATATATATACACACACACACACACATATATATACACATATCTATCTAT
>NW_006788075.1:2369378-2416139 GCF_000442215.2 Lipotes vexillifer
ATATATATATATATATATATATATATATATACACACACACACACACACATATATATACACATATCTATCTATCTATCTATATATCACATACATGCACACACATAAATTTTATTGTTGCTCTTGAAAGTTCCAAAATTAGCTCTTTCCTTTGAGTACTTTTACTAACTTTTTGAATTTATATCCAGTCTCTAATTTTGCTCAAAACCCATTGAATGGATTTCAAGTCTAGTGCTATATTCTCCATAGCAAAAGAAAAATGCTTCTCTTAATTGGCTGCTTTTTAAGCTTCATGGTTGTATCGGGAATGTGTTTTAAAACCTGTGTTCAGTCAAAGGCTTTAAGTGACTGTCAAATAAAATATTTCATAGTCAATGGCTCTCTGATACTTGACCTTGGAAAAATATGGAACTTAACATAGACCTGGAGGATAACAAATAATACCAATTCCTCACATTTGTATCATGTCTATAATGTAAAAAGACCTCTGACATTCATTGTATCATTTTGTTCTTCATAGCCATCCTGGGGAGGAGACAGAATGGGTATTAATCCTTTATAGGTAAGAAGGTGAAGGCTCAGATCCACCACTGCTGGAAAGATAGAAAGCTAATGTTCACACTTGGGTTTTCTGAAGCCAAGTCCAATTATCACTTACTTTGCATTATTAGACTTCTTATGTTTGCCCAATGTATATCAAATACTTTCTTTAACAAGAAACATAAATGCTTACATTTTTACTGCAGCTGAGGGAAGCAATGAGTTCTGGGCAGACCTTGTCTGATTTGCCTCAAATTCCCTAGAATAACCAGTAGATCGTGTGACATATTACATAATTTAGATTCTTAGTACATTCTAAAGGAATTAAGGAATATATTTTCAAATGTCTTTATAAACGTGATGTTTCAACTGAGATAAAAACCTGTCATGGATAAACAATAAGGTCCTAGTGTATAGCACAGGGAACTATATTTGATATCCTGTGATAAACCATAATGGAAAAGAATATTTTAAAAAGGATGTATATATATATATATATATATATATATATAACTGAATCACTTTGCTGTACAGCAGAGATTAATACAACATTGTAAACCAGCTATATTAATTTAAAAAAAAACCCTGTTATCTTGGCTAGATCCATACCAAGAAGTTATTTATTAGCACTGTGGGTTCTACAAAGTGATAGTTACAGGTGGTTATGTGAGGATGAGCAAGAATAAGAAGAAACATAGAAAAACCATTGCAGTCTTGCCAATTTCTAGGGCATCTGCATAGATACATAGATCCAGTTAAATAGCTTATGTCAAAAACATTCAGAGCAAAGCACAAACCAAGGGGTTTCAGATTCATTGCTGTATCTACCTCCAAAAGGCTAAAGTATGTGGTATGTGGTAAGATAATTAAGGGTACTGAGAGATTCATTTAGTTAGTTGAAAGCATAAAAAATGGACTCCTGCTGGAGTCAGTCATATTTTAGTATGTCTCGTAAAAATAAACTTGTTTTGCTTGTAAAACATAATCGCTGTTAGTGCAAACTCACTTATTTTGAATTTTAACTCTACATTCTCCTGTTTTGCTAAATATATTTCTGAAGGGGATTTAAAAGCCAACTGGATGAAGGTAATAAAAAGGTACAAACTTCCAGTTGTAAGACAAATAAGTACTAGGGATCTAATGTACAACATGTTAAATATGGTTAACACTTCTGTAAGTTATATATGAAAATTGTTAAGAGAGTAAATCCTAAGAGTTCTCATCACAAGGAAAAAAAAATTTTTGTTTCTTTAATTTTTTTATCTATATGAGATGATGGGTGTTTACTAAACTTATTTCAGTAATCATTTCATGATATATGTAAGTTAAATCATTATGCAGTACACCTTAAAATTATACAGTGCTGGATGTCAATTATATCTCAATAAAAAAATGGAAGAAAAAGTCATTTACTTTTAAAAATCCAGAGAAAATCTAAGATTCCATTATTAAATATGAGTCCGTCTTAAAATTCAGTCCTATATTAATTTATCATGATCTGAGAGGATTTTCATAGTTGAAGAGATGAGGCAATGCAAGCAGAGATATTTTGATTTTATAATAGCCCATATTAACACATACACTTTCCTCTCCTTTGGGCTTTAAGTATCTTGCCTTATATGTTAAGGTCATTCAAGCAAAGACTGTCATTTCTGAATATTTTGGGGTTACATAAATGCCTATTATTGCCAAGAGTCCTATCAAAGAACAAAACAAAATGAAAACCTGACACCTCCTCACTCTAACACACTCTGAAAAATGAAGATCACAAAAACATTCCAAGCAGCATGATGCTATACCTATTCCAAGACTTGACCTTTTGTGTTGGATGTATTTTAATCACTAGTATTCAGATATCTGAGTCACTGTTTACCAGGCTCTGAGAATGACAGAGGAGCTAAGTAGCCTCACAAAACAAAGTGCCTCTACCCTGAAATTCAGATGTCAAAAATTACTGCATGCCAGGAGTTTCATTATTAGTTATCAGTCACCTTTCTAGAAAATTCAAGAATAAGGTAGTGAACTTCAAAAACATCGGGCCTCAATTTCATTGAATTCATGATAGTCTTTGGTTTTAAATCAATAAAAGATGGGTAATACAAGTCATGGTGTTATTTGGAGATCTAACAGTAATTTTCAAGAGTTTCTGGGATTTATTAGAGTTTTTTTTTTTTTCAGAGTTTTTTGTTTAAGTCACTAGTGAAGCACCTTCATTCTGATATATTCCTTTTTTAAATTAAGGAAAAATTTATGTACAAATCTTAACAGTATAAATCATGAACACACTTGTGTAACTAACACTCAATAAAGATATAGAACACTTCCATCACCCCCAAAAGGTTCCTTTACCCTCTTCTAGTGAATCCTACCCCATATAGGCAGGCCACCGTTGTTCAGATTTCAATTACCATGGATTAATTTTGCCAGTTTTTGAACTTCATATAAAGGGAATCATATAGTATCCTTTTCTTTTTTTTTCGGTATGCGGGCCTCTCACTGTTGTGGCCTCTCCCGTTGCGGAGCACAGGCTCCGGACGCGCAGGCTCAGCGGCCATGGCTCGCGGGCCCAGCCGCTCCGCGGCATGCAGGATCTTCCCGGACCGGGGCACGAACCCGTGTCCCCTGCATCGGCAGGCGGACTCCCAACCACTGCGCCACCAGGGAAGCCCTATAGTATCCATCTATTTGAGGTTCACTGTGGTTCATATTATTGGCCCATTTCTTATTGTATGACATTCTTTTGTATGACTATACTATGATTTACTTATGCATTTCTATTTTTGATGCACATTTGGACTTTTTCTAATATCGGGCTATCATAAGTAATACCATTACAACTAGTCCTACATAAGACATTTGGTGAGCATAAGCATTAATTTATGTAGGTTATACACCTATTGGTGGACATGCTGGGTCACAGGCGATATTAAGTTTAACTTTAATAGATGCCAACCAGTAGTTTTCCAGATGGATTGTAATGATTTATACTCCCACCATCAATGCCTGAGACTTCCAGTGGCTCCACATCCTCAGTAACAATATTGTCAGTCATTTTAATTTTAGCCATTCTGGTGAGGGCGTGGTGGTATCTCATTGTGCTTTTAATTTGCAGTTCTTTGATAAGTAATGAAAATGAGCATACTTGTATGTACTTACTACCCATTTGTGTGTTTTCTTTTATGAGGTGTCTGATCAAATTGGGCTGCTTTTCTTTTTATTACTGATTTGTAGCAATTCTTTATGCAATCTGGTATAAGCCTGTAGCCAGATATTTGTAGTACAAATATTTTCTCTCAGTCTATGGCTTGCCTTTTCTTAACAGTATCTTTGGAAGAGCAGAAGTTTTGAATTTTGCTTTTGTCCACTTTACAAATTTCTTCTTTTATAGGTAGTGCTATATGTGTCTTCACTAAGAAATATTTGCTTACCCCTAAGATTAGAGAGACATTCTCTTGAGTTTTCCTGTAGAAACTTTATAGTTTTGTGTTAAAACCGTGGTAAATCTTGAATTTAATTTTTATACATGGTACAGGTAGAGGACAGGCAGGTTCCTTTTCTTCCATACATATAATGTGTTGTTCCACTGCTATTTGTGGACTTCCCTTTCCGCATTTAGCTGTTTTGGTGATTTTGTAGAAAATCAAATGATTGTCTAAGTATGGAACTATTTCTGGAATCACTATTCTATTTTATTGCCTATTTGTCTGTCCCTATGTCAGTAACACACTGCCTTGATTACTGTAGCTTTATACCAAGTTGTGTAATAAGGAAGTGTAAGTTCTTCAACTCTTAGTCTTTTTCAAAATTATTTTGGCTATTTTAGATTCTTTTCCATGGAGATTTTAGGATCAACTTTTCTTGCAGCTTCTATAAAGAAGACTATTGTAATATTTAATAAGGATTATGTTAAATATATTAAACAATTTTGGAAGAATTGACATCTTGGCAATGTTAGATCTTTCAATCCATTAACATAGTATATCTCTCCATTTATATAGGTCTTTAAAATTTTTTTCTCAACAATATTCTGTGGTTTTCTGTATCAAGGTTTTATATGCATTTAATTAATATATTCCCAAATAGTTTACTATTTTTATGCTATTATAAATAATATTGTTTTTAAATTTTCATTCTCAAATTTTTTGCTGCTAGCATACAGGAATACAATTGATTCAACAACCCTGATAAACTCATTTATCAGTTCAAGTAGCTGTTAACAGATTCTTTAAGATTTTCTATGTAGATGCTCATGTTTCTGGAAATAAGACAGTTTTATTTATTTTTATCCAATCCATTCTTTATTTCCTTTTATTACCTTATTGCACTATCTAGAATTTCAAATGCAATGTTCAATGGAAGTGGTAAGAGTAGACATCCAAATCTTAGAATGAAAGTGTTCAATAATTCACCATGAAGTATTGTTAACTATAGGCACCTTTTGCCAGGTTGCGAGAGGTCTCCTATTTCTAGTTTGCTGAAAGTTTTTATAATAAATGTCTTTTGAATTTTGTCAAATGCTTTTTCTGCAAGTATTGAGATGATAATAGGATTCCCCCCCCCCTTTTTCCTCTTAATATGGTAAAGTACGTAAATGATTTTTGAGTAGTAAATCAATGGAGGTCATGATGTGTACCCTTTTACTATATTGCTGAGTTGGATTTGCTAATATTTTAAGGAATTTTACATCTAGGTTCATGACAGATATGGGCGTACAATTTTCTTACTTGCAAAGGCTTTGTTAGTTTTTGTCAGGGGTTATATTGACAATTTTCCCTCTTCTTCCATGTCAAGAAAGAATTTGTGTAAGACTGGCATTATTTTTTCCTGAAAAGTTTGAGAGAATTCACCCTCTCTCAGCTAAACAGAGAATTAAGAATTGAAATGAGAATTAAAAACTGAAGCCATTTAAGCCTGGAATTTTCTTCACAGGAAGAGTTTAAACTACAGTGTTTAAAAACAGATATATGGATATTCAGATTACAATTTTTTTCTTGTGTCTGTTTTGGTAATTTGTATCTTTCAAATAATTTGGTAATTTCATCTGAGTCATTAAATTTATATTGTGTATAACATTATCCTTTTGATATATATAGATCTGTAACGATATCTCTTCTTTCCTTTACAATTTATGCTTTTTTTTCTCTTTTTGATCCTGCTAGTAATTTTATTTTATTTTTTTCAGAGAACCAACTGTTGCTTTTGTTAATTTTTGCTATTGTTTGTCTTGTTCTATTTCATCGATTTCTGCTTTTATATTTATTATCTCCTTCCATCAACTTATTTTGGCTTAATTTTCTTAACTTTTCTTAGCTTACTTAGTAAGGTAGAAACATAGATAATTGATTTATATGTTCTTTTCTAATATAAGCATCTAAAGCTATAAAATTTTCTCTTAGCATTGCTTCAGCTGCAACCCACAAATTTTCATATGTTGTGTTTTCATGGTCATTCAATTAAAAATATTTTAATATTTCTTCTTAACCCAAGAAAAGTCATTTTATCTTTTCCTGGTTCTGTCTTTTTCATCTCTAATGTGAGAATGTTGTTATTAAAGCTCTCTAAGTCTATTTTATATTTACCATTGTCTGATGATTCGTTGAGTAACTAAAATTATAATTTTTAATTGGCCATAGCATGCAGCTTGCCTTTAGAATTGAACAGATTTTAACATTTGGTCTTTTATTTTTAAGCACAAAATGTATTAAAATATTTTTTAAAGACTTTTTTTTTTTTTTTTTGCAGTACGCAGGCCTCTCACTGTTGTGGCCTCTCCCGTTGCGGAGCACAGGCTCCGGACACGCAGGCGCAGCGGCCATGGCTCACGGGCCCAGGCGCTCCGCGGCATGTGGGATCTTCCCGGACCGGGGCACAAACCCGCAGGCTCCGGACACGCAGGCTCAGCGGCCATGGCTCACGGGCCCAGCCACTCTGCGGCATGTGGGATCTTCCCAAACCGGGGCACGAACCCATGTACCCTGCATCGGCAGGCGGACTCTCAACCACTGTGCCACCAGGGAAGCCCTAAAGACATTTTTAATGTGAAAATATTTGAATTTCGAAGATGTTACTTAGTAACTTTCTCTAGGGCTATGCAACACTATTTCAAAGTGAAACCATATACCTATTGACAATAGGAGACAAAAACCATAGTCATCTAACTACAGTAATGTATTTGGTCTTTATGTTTTCAGAATAAGTGAAATGTTAAAAAATAAAGATTAAAAATAAAGAACAATGTTGAGAAATCAAATAATCTGAAAATACAGAAGTTAAAAAAGAGCTTCTCTAAACAGGACTGTGGCATCATAAATAATGTATCTGATCTTTGTTCCTGGTTCCTGGCACAAAGGTTCAAAACCCCATGAAATTTCCTGAGTGATAGGAGACTCTTTGTTATGCTAATTATGTGACTCATGGCATAAGACCCCTTAGATTGCTTCAGGACAGGGCTGCTCACCAGAGAGACCAATCACATGATTAGAGGGTTGGAATATTGGGTCAGCATCATCTGGGAGGAAAGGAGGGCTGGAAGTTGAGTTCAATCACATGGGCAATGATTTAATTAGTCATGCCTATGTAATGAATCCCCATAAACACTCCTGACACCAAAACTCAGTGGCACGTTTTGGTTGGTGAACACATTGATGTGCCAGGAAGGTGACACACCCTGACTCTATGGGGAGAGAGTGTGGAAGCTTCATGTCTGGGACCCTTCCAGACCTTGGCCTATGCACTTCTTCATTTGGCTGTTCCTGAGTTGTATTCTTTATAATAAAACTACAATTGTAAGTAGAGCACTTCCCTGAGTTACTTGGCTCATTTTACTGTAGTACCCCCAGTGGGAGTAGAAACAGAATAAGGACACCATAGAGGAAAAAAAACATATACTTGTTGTAGAGAACATTGGTCATTCTCCATATTGATGCAATAAAAATTCACATTTTAAGGCAAGACAAGAAAAATTTAAACATATTTTCTTGCTCTGCCCATCTGGGCCTCTTACCTCCCCTCTAGTATCCATTATGCATCTGCATTATGCATTAACCAAACCTCCCCAATGGCAGAAATACCTGCTCAGTCATAAAGATCAATTTTTTTCCTTCTGGCACCAGCCATGTAACTCCTTAGAAATTAACATTGCTTTTTGCAATCTTGTAAGGGGTCAAGATGACCCACTGCTCACCTTGTATGTGCAGACATCTTTGGTGCACTTTATGTACAATGCCAATGCATCATTTCCCTTAAAGATAGCGATTGGTGCAAAACAGACTGGTCAGATGACCTGGGGAGATACTGGGTCACACCTAATGGAAGTTTTTAACTTAAGTACTCACTATGACCTTAGTACTTGTATTCTGCCTATTTTACAAGATTATTGTTTCTTGCATTACCAAATGTGTGACTGTGATAAAATTAATGATGATTAGGCAACTTGAAACAATTGACCAAATATAGTTCTATAAGATCAATGATTATAATAGTGTAACTCTAGATATGGGAAGAAGCAACAAGAGGGAACCCTTTCCTGAACCATAAGAGACTAGTATGACAGGCGTTCCAGAGGTTTTTGGCCACTGTTAACAGGGTTTGGTCCAGTAATAGTACATTGAGCGGCCTAACAACGAAATTCTTGCCCAACCTGGGAATAAGTATTCCTAGCGCCATGGAACAAATTGGTCATGAAATGCCTCCCAAATCTTGGTCGAAATTAAGGCCTAAAGGTAAGAGATTGTAAAATAAAGAATGCTGCCCACCATCCAGTCCTACAAGAATCAAGTCATTAGGCACTGAAGCTGCTGACTTACAATACACCCTGAAAGGAATTCAGGGTGAAGATCACGATGTGGTGCTTTGTGCTGGGGGAAAACTGACAGAACTGGCCTTCAGACAGTTAGATATTTTCAGGAGAAATTTCTTGTGAACTTGGATTCTTGCATCTTCCCATACTTAGAAAAGCACTAAAACCATTAACTAAAATGTCTGTTCCTTGTGACTAGCAGCAACCTTCTACTGAGATGCATACTTGATTGCATACACCCCTTTTGCCAAAATCACATATATACTGGCCTCCCCCTTTACCTCTTCAGAACAGTTCTCAGAACTCTCTGAGAGACTGTCTCCCAGGTTATAATCTTTATTTTGGCTCAAATAAAATATTCCATTTCTTTCTTAGATTGGCTATTGATTAATTTTTTGTCAACAATATCCAGGCTTGCTTTTTCACATAACAATAGATTTTTGCAGTTAGGTACATGTTCACCCAGCTGAAAACTATATTTCTCAGCCATCCTTGCAACTATGCATGTATAACTAAATTCTAACCAGCAAGACATATGCAGAAGTGTTATAAATCCTCCCTTTCTCTTTTTACGATGAAAGCTATTTGCTGCCTCTGCAAACCCTAACCCTAAACCTAACCCTAGCCTTTTACCTTTTAACAGCAGATAGCGACTCATTTGTTATTTTCTTTCTCTCTTGAGATTGGCATCTGAAATCCAAGACTTGACCCTCTTTAAAACATGTATTATACTGCATAGGATATTTAATACATTTATTTGAAAGATTAATAAATTGTGCCTGAAGTCCCAAGAACGTGCTGTGGCCAAGTTGGTAATAGCAAGTCACAAGGCCTGGATTCTTTACAGAGAAGATGTACATCGATATGCATAGTCACTATTTCCAAAAACATTTGCATAGACACAGAACATGAAAGAGGCACCTGTAGGAAAAACTCCTCCATCAGGGCCATGGTCCATCGGTGGTGCAGCTGCCAGGATTTGGCTGGGTGACTGATGTCTGCTGCATGGAGGATCAGGGACATGGTTTTGGCTTTGTCAAGCCTGTCAAAACAAGGACATGCTCAAATTATCAGAACAAAGTAACCAGTTAGTCTCCTCTGAGTCCAAGCCCACATACCTTTAACATGAAAAAAAAAACAACAACAAAAAACCTACCCTTCAGGCTGCTGCAAACTGTTTCTTATATTTTTAATTTGCTGGAAGTGACCCGACATGTCTGTAGACAAAACCATTTCAATCACTAGGTTCCGAAGATCCCTGTGGAGTCATCAAAAGCAGAAAGGTTTGTTTGGCCCCTTTTTGTTTTCAAGTGAAATATTTCCTTAATATTGTGAGTTACATTTTATTTTTTCTAATGGTATAAGCACAAAAGATGTTACATTTTAAATGTAAAAGAGCTTACAAAAGTTTGGCTTTAGGATGTTGCCAGGAGAGTGATTTGTGAATGATGCTGTGCAACATCTCCTTTTAAAGAACTGGATGCTTTCCCTCCCACAACTATATCCCTCCCCCACTCATAATTTCTAAATATTATTTTTAGAAATAATAATTAATATCAGAAAGAATCCTAACCAATTTTAAAGAAAAAACTATTCTAAAGGCAGAATTTGTGATTAAGAAAACCACCACCATTTATTCAGTATTTATTCAATCAAGGCAGTGTTCTAGGTGCTTTTATGTGAGGGGGTACTATTATTTCCCACCAGAGGGGATTGAGTTGTTTGCTTAGTCACACAGCTAGTACATAGCAGAGATAAGATTCACCCCCAAGAGTTCCCACTAGCAAAGCTGACACTTGGATCACTACACTGTACCAAGCTTCCATCACTCCACTGTACCAAGCTTCCATCATGAGGACTCCAGAGAAACCAAGGCTATAAGTGAGCGGGAATTCTCTGTTTAAGCCCTGGGGACCCGGATCCTATATATCATAGACAGAGCTACTGGTACTGTTAAAATTTTAATCAAGACACTGCAAATATGGTGAACATATCACAAAGCCTATGAATGAATAACTCATTCTCACAGTAAGCAGGAGATGAGTAATGCCAGTAAAGCCTTGCATGTTCTACAGTTCATTGCTTGCTCAGTACAGATAGGTAAAAAAGTCACTTACACTGGAAATGATATTTTATTTCATTCTGTGGCCAATAGAGTAAGCTAAATTACAGGTGTATGCTAAACTTGAATTATGATCTTGTGTCAAAGATATTTTACCTAAAAATGGTATGAGTGAATGATTTGTTTTTAAGAGCAACCACATATTGGAGATTCTTGCTGAAAATTATGGGTGCTCAATTCAGTTGGATTTTTAGATAAGAGCAATGAGAAAACAATACTCTGATTACTGTTCATGATATTGGATAGCTTGCTTAGAATTCTTTTACCCAAATATTAAGGGAATGAAAGCTATCAAAGATAGTTAATACTTATTCTCAATTACATTTTTTCTTCTAAATTACGAGATACCCATGTTACAATACCAACTGTACCAAAATATTCATGTTAACTAGGAAAAATGAGACAAAAGTTTTATGAAATCTATAAAATTTAATAAATACTTTGTACTTTGCAGATGTGATTGTTAAAAAAGAGACAACAGACCCAAAATGGAGTCCTTGTGCTAAGCCCACATCACCAAACCAAGACTTAATACCTCCCCCAGGATTGGAAACTTAAACCAATCAATGTGGAATTACCTGGTCAGCACTAGTGAGGTAATCCACCTGACAGACCCCTGTCATCCCCCAAAGGAAGATGAAATTTGCCTGAAACAATCTGTTCCTTGATAGAATTACTTCCTTGTCTTCCTCTTTCTGCTTATAAAAGCCTGTCATTTTGTACAGTTATTTGGAGCTCCTTTTCATTTGCTAGATGGGATGCTGCCCAATTCATGAATTGGGTTGAATAAAGCAGACAAGATTTTTAAAATTTACTCAGTTGAACTTCATTTTTTAACAGTAATCAATAAATGTTAGATATTATCAATAATCAACTAATATCAATAGGCAAGCTAGTGCACAAGGAAATGTTACTTTATTTATACATTTTTCTTGCCAAAATTTAAAAATTACTGCATTTATAGTTACTAAAGTTACTTTAAAAAATAAATTTGCAGGGCTTCCCTGGTGGCGCAGTGGTTGAGAGTCTGCCTGCCGATGCAGGGGACACGGGTTCGTGCCCCGGTTCGGGAAGATCCCACATGCCGTGGAGCGGCTAGGCCCGTGAGCCATGGCCGCTGAGCCTGCGCATCCGGAACCTGTGCTCCGCAACGGGAGAGGCCACAACAGTGAGAGGCCCGCATACCACAAAAAAAAAAAAAAATAGATTTGCAAACAGAAAACCTACAAACCCTTAAAAAGCTACCCGTATTTTATTTTATTTTATTTTTTTATTTTTAATTAATTAATTAATTAATTTATTTATTTATTTTTGGCTGTGTTGGGTCTTCATCGCTGCGTGCGGGCTTTCTCTAGTTGCAGTGAGCGGGGGCTACTTTTCGTTGCAGTGTGCGGGCTTCTCATTGCTGTGGCTTTTCTTGTTGTGGAGCATGGGCTCTCGATGCGCGGGCTTCAGTAGTTGCAGCACGTGGGCTCAGCAGTTGTGGCACATGGGCTTAGTTGCTCCACCACATGTGGGATCTTCCCAGGCCAGGGCTTGAACCCCTGTCTCCTGAATTGGCAGGCGGAATCTTAATCACTGAGCCACCAGGGAAGTCCCACTATCCATATTTTAATTCTTGGTAAAATAGTATCAAGTTTATACTATTAAATAAATCTTTTACAGCTTTTTTGGAAACAGTGTTAAATCATATGATAAATCAAATCATAAATCATGTGATATTACAGTATGTGTTAAAAAAATTTGGGAATTCCCTGGCAGTCCAGTGGTTAGGACTTGGTGCTCTCACTGCTGGGGCCATGGGTTCTATCCCCGATTGGGGAACTAAGATCCTGCAAGCCTTGTGGAGCAGCTGAAAAGAAAAATTCTATAAAAACACTCAATTAGGATGTTTTGTACAGTAACTTCTTAGCTACTGTACAAAAAATTAGAGGAGTAAATTATGAGAATAAATAATAAAGACGTTAAAGAACAAAGTGTAATAGAAAAAATGACACTGAAATAGCAACAGAATAACTTTGAGAAGAAAAACGTTAATTCAAAGGAATAATAAAATTAATAATACAAATGTTACCTCTGGGAATGATAATCACTGATGAAGAAATAAATTAATACTCTAGATGTAAACAGTCAATCTCTCAGACCTTAGGAAACACCTCTGCACTTGTGTCCCTGCTTCTACCTTTGCCCTTCTATTTTCCCCATATCCAGCAGTGGTGGCTTCACAATTAGATCCTGGCCTTCCTAGGTTGGTGACCCAACTGTGCTATTGTTTCCTGTGGCAAAAAATGAGAGGCCTGAATTGGGTTCCCAAAACAAAATGCCTCCTTCCCCTGACTTCAGAGCTTTTTCTACAGTTGCAAAAGTGAGCCCATATTTTTTCCAGCCTTGAAAATCCAGGAAGTTTTAATATTTGGAGAAGTAACCATGGGAAATTAGGGCTTGTTTTAAACCCTGAATTAAACTTTTATTTATTTATTTTAAGGCAGATCTTAATTCCAGGTTACTTCTTTGGACATTTCTTTTCACCTTGATTTAAAGAAAAAAACAAAAACAGAAACAAACCTAAACAACACTTTGATATTTGAATTTGAATAGGAATTTTTTCAGCCCATTAACTGACTTTTAACAAGATCTTAGTTAAAGATAAAGGCTTCCTTTTTTTTTTTTTTTTAATGTAAGTAGGTCCCACAAAAAATTAGGGATATACTTACACTATAAAATGTCTATGTTTATCTGAAATTTATATTTAACTGGATGTCCTTTATTTTTATTTGCTACATCTGGCAAGCCTATAGTCAAATGAAGGGGATGATGATGACCTGAGGATCAAGAAGAAAGGAGGGAATGTTATGCTGAGTAGTAGGGGTGCATCTTGTTATTTTTCCCTGCATGGCAATAAGCAATACCATTTCACATAATTTTTTTTTTCTTTTTAAGAAGACAGATGCCTTGGAGAAACATGTAAGATTACCCTTTGCATCTAGGTCATTTAAGTATGTTATATTCATAATTTTTTCCCCAAATAGTGAGTTCTTTGTTTTTAAGAAAAGCTAAACACATATAGCAAAGTAATACATGAAGGGATCAGTGTGATGCTAAAATTTTAAATTCATGTAAGACCACATACTGGTACAGCTCAGCAGAGCTCCATTCCCGGGAGTATGTAGTTATGTATCTTAAGGTTTTTCTTATGTGGTACATAATCTTATGGACTGGCTATGATGCATATAGATGTTGAATTGGCCTTGAAATAGTTCAGCTCCATATTACAGAGCCTGGCTCCTGAACCGTCTTCTAGGCACTAATCATTCTCAGAATCATCCAGTCAAAGGGAACTGAATTTGTTTTGTGAGTAAAAGATTGACTTTCATCTGTTTTCTTCAGTTTACATCACTTAACTTTTTCCCTAAAATTAAATTTCCTCTAGGTTTCCTCTGAAACTCACCTCCAGTCATCTTTGGATAAATTTACCAGGACATTCATTTCTTCTTCTTGCATAAGTCGATAAGCTGCACTCACATGGTGATTTTCAAGGACGGAGCGATCATTATACAAAATGGCAACATCTGACCTAAGAATTAAAAACAAAATGCCAAGTAGAGGATTTCTTTAGACCTCATGAGTGTCTTTGAAAACTACTCAAGTCATAAGACAAAATATCACCCATACAAATCCTATAATTAAACACCTAGACTTATGGAAGTACTTAGTTTCCTTTCTTTTTGTTTTTTACTGTATGATAATTTAAAAAAATAGCATTTATTTTTTAGAGCAGTTTTAGGTTCACAACAAAATTGAGCAGAAGGTACAGAGATTCACCATATACCCCCTGGTCCCCACACATGCATAGCCTCCCCCATTATTAACATCCCCAATCACAGTGGTACACTTGTTGAAACTGATGAATCTACATTGAACATCATTATCACCCAGAGTCCATAGTTTACATTAAGGGTTTACTCTTAGTGGTGTACATTCTATGGGTTTGGACAAATGTATAAGGACATACATCTACCATTGTTGTATCATACAGAGTATTTTCACTGCCCTAGAAATCCTTTGTGATCTGCCAGTTCATCCTTCCCTTCCCATCCCCTGAACCCTTGGCAACTCCTGATCTTTTCATTGTTTTCACAGTTTTGCCATTTCCAGAATGTCATATGGTTGGACTCATACAGTATGTAGCCTTTTCAGATTGAATTCTTGAATCTTTTAGTATGCATGTGAGCTACCTTTATATCTTTTCATGGCTTGATAGCTCAATTCTTTTGAGCACTAAATAATATTACATTATCTGGATGTATCACAGTTTATTTATCCACTCACCTACTGAATGACATCTTGGTTGCTTTTGGCAATTATGAATAAAGCTGCTATAAACACCTCTGTGCAGGTTTTTGTGTGGACATAAGTTTTCAGCTCTGTTGGGTAAATACCAAGGAGAGTGATTGCTGGCTCACATGGTAAGAGCATGCTTAGTATTTTAAGAAACCACCAAACTGTCTTCCAATATGGCTGTACCATTTTGCATTCTCATCAGCAATGCATGAGAGTTCCTGTTGATCTACATCCTTACTAGTGTTTGGTGTTGTCAATGTTCTGGATTTTGGCCTTTCTAAAAGATGTGTAGTGATATCTCGTTTAATTTGCATTTCCCTGATGACATATAATATGGAGCATCTTTGCATAAGCTAATTTGCCATCTGTGTATCTTCTTTGGTGAGGTATCTGTTAAGGACCATTTTTAAATCAGGTTCTTTATTTTCTTATTGTTGAGTGTTAAGACTTCTTTATATATTTTGCACAATAGTCCTTTATCAGATGCATCTTTTGCAAATATTTTCTCCTACTCTTTGGTTATCTTGTAATTCTCTTGATATTGCCTTTCATAAAGCATAAATTTTTAATTTTAATGAGGTTCAGTTCATCAGTTATTTCTTTCAAGAATTGTGCTTTGGTGTTGTATTGAAAAAGTCATTGCCACGCCTAAGATCATCTAGATTTTCTCCTATGTTACCTTCTATTTTTTTTTTTTTTTTTTTTTTTTTTTGCAGTACGCGGGCCTCTCACTGTTGTGGCCTCTCCCGTTGCGGAGCACAGGCTCCGGATGCGCAGGCTCAGCGGCCATGGCTCACGGGCCCAGCCGCTCCGCGGCATGTGGGATCCTCCCGGACCGGGGTGCGAACCCGTGTCCCCTGCATCGGCAGGTGGACTCGCAACCACTGCGCCACCAGGGAAGCCCGGAATATCTCTTCATTTATGTAGTTCTTCTTTGAATTCTTTCATCAGAGTTTTGTAGTTTGCCTTATATACATCTTGTACATTTTGTTAGATTTATACCGAAGTATTTCAATTTTTGGATGCTAATGTAAATGATATTTTACATTATTGAATTTCAGTTTTAAATTTTTAAAATAAAATTTTAATTAAATTTTGACTTCAAATTCCACTTGCTCCTTGCCAGTATATATGAGGGTGACTGAGTTTTGTGTATTAACCTTGTATCATGAAAATTTGCTATTTGCTATAATTGCTTATTAGTTCTAGAAGTATTTTGGTTGAGTTTTTGGATTTTCTACATAGACCATTATGTCATCTATGAACAAAGACAGTTTTGTCTTCCTTTCCAACCTGTATAATATGATATTGAAAAGCAGTAGAGAGTGGGGGACACTTTTGCCTTATTCCTGATCTTAGTGGGAAAGCTTCGAGTTTCTCACTGTTAAGTATGATGTTGATGTTAACTGTAGGTTTTTTGTGATATTCTTTGTCAGGTTGAGGAAGTTTTCCTCTATTCCTAATTTACTGAATATTTTAATCATGAATAGCTATTGGATTACGGTAAGTGCTTTTTCTGCATCTTGATATGATTGTGTGTTTTTTTCTTTAGACTTGATATGATTGTGTGCTTTTTTCTTTAGCCTATTGATATGATGGGTTAACTCAATT
Source organism: Lipotes vexillifer (assembly GCF_000442215.2). Classification (NCBI taxonomy): domain Eukaryota; kingdom Metazoa; phylum Chordata; class Mammalia; order Artiodactyla; family Lipotidae; genus Lipotes; species Lipotes vexillifer. The sequence continues at coordinate 2,385,788 of NW_006788075.1, forward strand.
GAATTTTTAATGTCAAACCTAGGCATAAATCCCACTTGGTCATGTGCCTAGTCTCCTTGTATTATAATTTAAATGTATTTATGCCTTTTCCTTTCAATTTGCAATCCAGATGCCTGCAAGATCTAGATATGACAGAGAGAGAGAAAAAAAAATCACCTAACATCCTCATTTAATCACTGAATGAACCAATCCTTTTGTACCTATTCTATATAGTTGATTACCACCCTTACTCCCTTGGACTAAATTTACTTTGGGTAGAAGGCAGAGGGGATGTTAAAAATCATTTGGTCTATTTATGATTCTATTTTTTTCTCTTATAATGCTGTAATTCGATTTGAGTATTATAGGTCCTCTAGCGTTAAACTGGGAAAACCATTTTGTAAAACAAAACTTAAAATGTATGTTTCACCACCAATTTATAATGGGCATTATATTTCAAAATGATGAATTCATTAAGGGAAGGCTTTTATGTCTCACCTGTTTGTATTTTCATATCATTTGATCATCAAATAAAGTACTTAAGTTGCACTATTGAAATTGGTATTCTAGCATAAAGTGTGAAATATTCCAAGTGTTCTCAAATCTGTATAATTGAGCCCTTGCTTCTTCTTCCTCTATCCCCTTAAGTTGCCAGATCATTTTGCAAGTGTGGAATGGAAGCAGAGCTACTATGTTCAGTGCAGTGTCCCATGCAAATAAGTTGGCAACTTGTAGGTAGGCAGTAAAAATAGCACCAAAGGAAAGTCAAGGTGAACCTGTAACAATCTTGCTACCACTTTCACCAACACGCAACACACTCCTCTCACTTTTCCTTCCTCCTGGTAGACACATATTCTGTCAGCACTAAAAATGTCTCACTAAGACTATTTCAGGCTTTTCAGTGGGTAGCGATCTAGCACTGACCTTAGCACTGAAAGTTTACCAAAGAGTAGACAATGACAAATAAAAGAAAGAACTAAGAAATCTGGCTTCTGTAGCAAGCAACCTATTTGAGATCTGTATCTAATAGTATGGTGGATAAACCAAGCTTGATTATTAATCCAACATAGGGGAAATGACCTATTAGGCAGTGGATTAATTACTTCCTCTTTTGTTCCTAGCACTATCATAAAAGTAGAATAACATATGTAGTTAGCTAATAGCATATAACCCCAAAATAGAGTTTCTTTTAATCATCCCAGCCTTGGCCTAAAAATTTTATTAGCAATAATCATAGCTCAATACACAGAAAACTGAACTAGGAGAGCATACATGCAATCCTTGTATGAGAGAAAATTAAATAGATCTTGTCCATGTATCTCCAGAAATTTGCTGAGATCATGGGGAAAACTGTGATTTGCAAATCACATATTTCGTATCATACAATCTCAAATCTAGCCATGGCAGTTTTGCCAGGGTTATTGCAATGATATGGATCTAAGTATCACTATTTCTTCCTCTCAGCAACAAGCAAAGATGTGTTTTTTAACCAGATTTAATTGTAGCAAATTATGTGTGATTTTTGTCTCATAAATCCAAAAGGACGCTGAGAATACAGAATGGTCTTAATGTTTGAGATAATCTTTGACTGCTATGGAAAGAACAAGATTCTAAGCAATACCCAGTGTCCATGGTTACATGTAGCTTGGCATTTTCTTTTCACAAAGAGGAAATTATTTCTATTTATTTACACTTTCAAGGATTGTATGAATTATAATGTCTGTATGTATTGAACTCAAATCTAGCCTTGCACTATGTTTTAAATTATTTTTCAGTCATTTTGCATTATCCAGTAAGTAGGTTTCCATATTAGAAAAGCAACTCTAAATCCAAGTAACAATGAATAATATAAAATACGATAGAATTATTGATATCAGTAACATAAAACCAATATATACTTGGACAAAATGTGAAGCCAATAATTTCAAAAAGCACATCATATTGTTGCATTTGTGATCATTACAACTTTTTTGTTCATAAAATGTTTAAGTTCTTGTAGAATTAATCTATTAAATAATTGATCCTGATAGACAATATATAAGAAAATAAGTAAAATACTAGACCTTCCCCAGTTTTTATACAGAGCTTCTTAATATAAAATGGTAAAAAGTGTGTTCTTCTTCATCCTCCTCCTCCCTCTCCTCTTTCTCCGCCTTCTTTGCTCCATCTCCTTTTCCTTCTCTGCAGTCTAAAGTATAAGTAGATTAGGACTCTTCATCCAGTTGTAACTCAATGGTAAAATGAGAAATCTAGAAGTGATAATTTAATATTGCTGCTGGAGGCCAGTCCATTGCCTTTACTTTTCAAAATAGAAAGAGCAAGAAATATTTATTGGAAGCAAATCACTTGCTCCCTTCTCCAATTCCTAAAACTGTGGTCCTACACTGGGCCCAGCTCAGTAATGAGCTGTCTTTAATTAAAATCCCACTTATTGGGCTTCCCTGGTGGCGCAGTGGTTGAGGGTCCGCCTGGCGATGCAGGGGACACGGGTTCGTGCCCCGGTCTGGGGGGATCCCGCGTGCCGTGGAGCGGCTGGGCCCGTGGGCCATGGCTGCTGGGCCTGCGCGGCCGGAGCCTGTGCTCCGCAACAGGAGAGGCCACAACAGTGAGAGGCCCACGTACAGAAAAAAAAAAAAAAAAATAATCCCACTTATTATGAATTTGGTGGATATAGAAGAGCCTTTGCTAAGCAAAAATGATCTGCATAGTTTACCTTTCCTTTGATGTTTAACACAAATGAAAACAGGACATCTCTATACTCTACAAATGTGTAGGTTAATAACAACCCTGCTGTACAACCAGACTTCAAGGTCTTCTTTTTCACTTTATGCTCTGTCAATCTGGGAGACTCTAGGGATAGACAGAATGCTTTCCCCAACATTTCATTGTTTGAATTTCAACTCTCCCTCTGTCTCTGTCAAGGGGCCACAATTTTCAAGTCCATCCATTTAAGGCTGTAAAAGATTGACTGTTATATGTCTGTCTCTGCCCATGGGAGCAGAGTTATGTAAATAGACTGGATTGAGAGTAAGTGTCCCTCATCTAAGCTTCTCAACCCTGCTATTGCCATCAGCTGACTATGTGCATATAGCTAGGTAATTTGACCTATTAAGATCTTTGTTTTCTTTTCTTAGACTGTGAGGCTTAGACCAGATGATCTATAACATGGATCTCAGTCACTGTAGGATCCCTTGAAACTCTAAAATGTTCAGTTTTTTTTTGTTTGTTTGTTTGGTTTTTTTTGCGGTACGTGGGCCTCTCACTGCTGTAGCCTCTCCCGTTGCAGAGCACAGGCTCCGGATGCACAGGCTCAGCGGCCACGGCTCACGGGCCCAGCCGCTCTGCAGCATGTGGCATCCTCCCGGCCCGGGGCACGAAACTGCGTCCCCTGCATCCGCAGGCGGACCCTCAACTACTGTGCCACCAGGGAAGCCCTAAAATGTTCAGTATTTTAATAAAATGTTCCATGCTCCCCACATCAAAATAACAAATTCCTATAGCTGTAAAATCAATTTTTAGAAATATTGCTCTTAAAATACAAATGAACAGACCACAAAAACCTACACATGAACATTTATGGCAGCTTTTTCATAAATGCCAAAATTTGGAGGAAACCAAGACATCAAGACACCAAGACATTGTATTCATCAATAGTTGAATACATGAACTCTGATACATCCATGCAATGGAATATTATTCAGCAGTAAAAAGAAATGAGCTATCAAGTCATGAAAAGACATAGAGGAACCTTAAATGCATACTGTTAAGTGGAAGAAGCCAGTTTGAAAAGGCTTCATACTGCATGATTTCGAATACATGACATTTTGGAAAAGGCAAAACTAGAGATCTTAACAAGATCAGTGATTACCATGGGTAAAGGGGGAAGGAGGGAGGGAGGAATGAAAAGATGAAGCTCAGGGGACTTTTTAGGGCAGTGAAACTACTGTGGATGATACTATAATGGTGGATACATGGCATTATACATTTGTAAAGCCCATAACATGTATAACACAAACAGCAAACCAAAATGCAGGCTATAGATTTTAGCTAATAATAATGTATCAGTATTGGTTCATTGATTGTAACAAATGCACCACACCTGATGTAAGATGTTAACACTAGGTGAAACTGTGGGGCTGGGGAAAGAGGATGTGGAAACTCTGTACTTTCTGTTCAATTTTATGTAAACCTAAATCTATTCTAAGGAATAAAGTCTATTAATTTAAAAAAATGAACAAACAAAAAATAACTGGGTTTAGTTTTCCCTCAACAAGAATAGAGAGCTCTACAGTAGTTCCAGAAAGAAACCAGTCTCTCGACTTACATCTCCATCTTAAGCATCTCTGACTAGTGAAAGACATAGAAATTCAGGATCCTATGTAAACAAGTGAATTGGATCCTGATGGGTCTTAAACCAAATTCTGTTTCCCGGGTACTGAAATCTCTTTTCAGCCAAAAAGAGCTTAGAGCCCCTTTCTATTATGGACTGAATCGTGTTCCCCCAAATTTATATGTTTACAGTCCTAACCCCAGTACCTTAAAATGTGACTGTATTTGGAGATAAGGCCTTTAAAGAGATAATTAATGTTAAAAGAGGTCAAAGGGTGGGCCCTAATCCAATATGACTGATGTCTTATAAGAAGAGGAAGAGACCCTGAGGTATGTTCAAGCACAGAAAAAAGGCCATGTGAGGACACAGCAAGAAGTCAGCCATCTGCAAGCCAAGGGGAGAGACCTCAGAAGAAACCAAACTTGCTAACACTTTGATCTTGCATGTCCAGTCTTCAGAACTGTGAGAAAATGTCTGTTATTTAAACCACCCAATCTGTAGTATTATGTAATATTCCTAACAGACTAATACACCTCTACTCTGGTATTCTGATTCTAGTAACTGCCATTATCACCATAATTAAAAATCCAATTTTCTAATTATTTTAAATTTAATATTGCATGCTAACCTGGAAATAAGATTTCTTTGATCTTTAGATTTTTTTTCAGAAGTGGAATTTCATTACTGTCAAATATATAATGACACCAGACTGATGCCATGAACAATAATGTTGTAAGATTTGTCCCAGTGAATAAATGTCTGACTTGTGTGATAGTTTAATGTAAGTTCTGGGCAAAGAAAAATTATCTTATACATTTTTATGTTCTTTAAATTGCTAAATATGCCACCAAAATACAAGATTCTTGATAAATAAGAATTGCTGATTGAGGTGTTTCAAGCTTAAGGCATTTTGCTAAAATCCATTCTTATTAGACATCTTCATTATTATTTTGAAATCTTCTTAAAAATAAGTAATATTCAGAAAAATAAATTTCAAGTTTTAACTTAGAAAAGTTAATCCTTTATCTAACTTACCTTGTCTGAATATGAAAATTGTTTGTAGTTCCCGTATGCTCATAATCATGAATGGCAGCAGCAAACACCATTGCTAAAATTTCCAGTTCAGTGAGCCAGTGCTATTAAATTAAACAAAGATTCCATCATATCAAAAAGCAGAGTCAATGTTGTCTTTCTACAAAATAAATATTTTCATTGCACACAGTATAAATCAATATATAAATTGTTATATGAATTTTAAATAATTTTTTCCCTATTTTACCTCCATTAATTGTGCATAATGGATTCTTCATGAGGCTGATGATTGTTTCATGGCTTGTTAAGTTAAAAGTTCAGACATTATAATTTTCCTTGCTAATTAGAAAAGAAGTAATTTTCTATGATTTAAAAGGTGAACTCTAAATGGGTTTTGAATTTACAGCCTTACCAATTTGGGATCTCATGAAATCATTTCAGTTTAGTGATTTTTAACATATAACTCATACAACACTAAAATGTCTTTTAGCACAACTTTTGTAGAAGACCCTACTATTGGAAAATTTTCCACCTGTGAGTTGAGAATATTCACTTTGGTCATTAGAGAAACTGAACTTAGTTTTTATATTTAGAGATTTAGAAGAGTTTCCAAGAATTTATCAAGTTTGTTCTTCATGATATATATATTCTATGACTATACAATTAAACTTAATAGCAATGAAAGAAGAAATGCTTTCACGTAAAATCCAGAGCACTGCTTCATATACATTGATTTTTTTGTTGTTGTTATCAATTGGATGGTTTTAATAAAATTTCTCTACTGTTATAAGTCCATTTAAGGTAATTTGATAGTTTATTCATTACTCACGTTTTACATAACACTTTAATTGCATTGTTCAATATGATAATCACATATGACTATTTAAATTAAAAATAAATAAAATTAAGTAAAATTAAGTTCACTTTTTCAGTTGCAGTAGCCAAATTTCAACTGCTCAATAGTGGCAAGTGGTTATCTTATAGAACAGTACGGATACAAAATATTTGCATCACCACAGGAAGTTCTATTGGAGAGCGCTGTAAATAGGTGGTACTTGATGGTAAGAATAGAGGATCCAAAGTGATGTGGAACTTGCTATTAGTGGTTTTATGCCATACACTTGAAACAAAGACCTTGCACAAAGCAGCAGAAAAATATAAAGTACATGCACACTTGATGAAAACTCACAGAATAGAAGGGCAGATAGGACATCTATTTGGTGGCAGTAGATCTTGGAAGAAGGATGGACAAAGATTGGTAGCTAAATGCAAGGCTGGAAACAGAGAGATTCCAAATAGAAAGAGTAAATATGGAATGATACTATAGAGGCCTGTACGGAAATTGAATTGCTAATAGTACAATTGTGTTGGAGAGTCAAGTGAAGTGAGATTGAAGGTGGAGTATGGGAAAGAATTGATAAGCTACCTTGATTAGAGCTGATGAATTAAGATTTTGAATAAAAGGCAACAGGAAGCCACGGTAGATCCAGGGGTCTAACAGTGGAGGTGACACTGTTGAGTCTCATGATTGCTAAAGGCACAGTCTTATTCATCTTTGCTCCTTTCATATAACCCATCATGGTATTTGGCACATAGTAGGAACTTGGCATTTGTCTGTTGAATTGAATTTCACTAGTTTTGCATTTGGAGGAGGTAATTGGGAATAGTGGAAAGAGACTGTGGAATCAGAGAATCCTGATTTTAAGCCTTTGTTAATCCTCAGGCAAATAAGCTATTTACCCTCTCAGGCACAGTTTCCATGAAAATAGAATTAGTGATCATTCCCCTGTGGACTTTAAAAGAAATTTAAAGTTGATGTATGTGCTGTGCCTATTACAAGTCTTAATATGCAGTAAAATACAGAATAAATGGCATTTTACTGAACTTATTACTTTAAGTACATTGTTTAAGGTATTGAATCTGGAAAATAATAATGAGCTAACATATCTTTAGTGATTGCAATTCAAGAATAAATGCCTCACAGTTGGATGACTGAAGCAGAAATTATTTTTAGAACTAAGGAGAGTTGCTATAACTAGCTGCACTGTGTTTATAGGTGCATTTAATTGTGAGTCATTAAAAGGAAGGAAATTACCTCATTAAAGGTCTATATTACAGGCTGAACTGGGACTGAGCCTCCAATGTCCCCACTGAGACTGTGGAATTAAATACCATGAACTGAATAGCAATTGAAGTTAAACCAGATTTTGTAACCCCAGAAATCCGTTGTTTTAATAAAGAAAATTGTTATTAGAAAAAAATCACCTATTTTCTTAAGTATTTCCTATTAGTTATATTTAAGATTTACAGACTTACCTGTGATTTTTAAAAAGCAATATTCTATATCTACTATGATAATATAGAATATGAAGCTGCAATTGTAAAATAATTAAATTAGGAAATAAGAGCTGAATTTTAATTATAGATTATCTCATAAGTATTTAAAATTATCTTTCTAACTTTCAAAATTGATTATACATGTTTCCTGTTTTTAGTCTCGTTAATCTCTGCCTCCGGTAAATAGTACTTCCTTCATCAATTCATCTTACTTATTGCCACAGTATAGTCTTAACAATTAAGTTTACATTATAAACTAGTTTGGGAAGAGAGAAACATTGAACATTCACACTTAATTGAAAAATACATCTATTTCATATTAGTGAAAGTAGAATTGGGGGTTGATTTTTATGTCCTTAGTTGACAATTCATTTTACACTGCTGTTGAATGAGAATTCTAACTCAGAAAATGGTTGCTTAAATTCATGAATTTTGTAAATGACTCATGATGACAAGTCAGAGAGAATAAGTCTGAATCATATCATTCTTCCCAACTAGAACAGTGGACAGTACATGACCTAAGTTCTGATTCTTAATGGGCAGAAATAAAGGGTTAAAATGAAGAGTCATGAGCAGTGTAGACATTGTGCTTCATCTAAACTGCATTTTGCCTAGACAATTGCTCAGGTAGACTTGCTGTAAAAAGCACAGTCCTCAAATTATACCAGAGAGAGGCACTGACTTCCATTAATAGCATGTACAATGTTGATCGAAAGAAAGGAGAAGGAACTAACATTAACTGGACTTTTTAGGTAGATGGTTTCATTTAATTTTTATAATCACCCTATTTACCATTTACTAGGTAAATGTTTTAAATCTTATTTGGCAAATAACACAGCCAAATCCTAAAGAATTGAATCAACCTGCCAAAGGTCACATAGCTCTCAAGTGGCAGAGCAGGAATTCAAACTAAAATCTGATTCCAAAATTTCTGTTCTTTCCACAGATCACAATATTCCTTCCTTCTATGGATGACAATAGCCTTCATTATTCCAGGGTGGTAATATGCTGAATACATTCTTCTAAGATTTCAAAAGCAGAATTTTTTTTATCAGTAAATATACTGATAGGTAGAGAAGCTAACAAAGCTTTAAGACTTAGGATGTAATTTTCATATCTGAATTATTTAATGTGTGTGTTTGTGTGTGTGTGTGTGTGTGTGTGTGTGTGTGTACAACAGAGAATGTATATGTGTATATGTATAGGCCTGGGAGAATTTTAGGTCAGAAAATCACATTGACATAGATGCCAGTGTGTCTAAAAGGGTGTAATTAACAACCCCTTTAGCTTACATGATAGGTAGGGTTGGACCTTTTTTTCTCTATCCCTTTGAATAGACTGAGGTACTTTGCTATAACTTACTCAATATTGAAAGTGAGTATATTATAATAATATTAACATATAATATGCATAAGTTAATATGTATTATATAAATTACTAATAATTTTTACTAATAGCTATTATGTTTCAGGAACTAGGTTAGGATTACACATATGATATCATTACTCCTCACTGTTGTACTACAAGGTAGTTGGTATTATTAACCACATTTTAGTGACAAGGGAACAGATACGTAGAGCAAGTGAGCTAGGAAGTGGGGAAGTAGGGTTTTAAATCTGTGTTTGCTTGCCTTGAAAGCCCACACTCTTCCCACTCTTCCAAACACTGTTGTATTGGAAGCCATTTACAAGAACAGAATTTCCATGTAGTTTGCAGAACGGAGACATAGTGGCGAATTTCTGTAGATTGGAGAAAAATTAAGTAATTTCAGAGTGTGAGGGTCTATTTCTGGGTGTAGTCGGTGGACTACAAGTTCCAAAGGAATAGTTTTCAAGTTATCTCTTTTTCTTCTACTCTCAGTATTAGAGGGAACACAGTGCCAGGAGCCCTCAAATACAAGTGTTCCCTTGCCAAGGCCCTCAGATGATTTCATATTCAAAGAGACATTTGGAAGTGGCTTGGCAGCATTCGGTGAAGCATTTGCTCTTTAGCAAATGGATCAAGCTACCACACACTCCTATCACCGTGGCACTACACGTGGTTACAAATTAATTAAGTGACAAAAGGAGAGAGAGGGAGACAGAGGGTGTCCTGGCATCCTCTCTGCACTGCCTACTCCCAGGCCTGAGAGTGTCCCAATATGACATTAACAAACTGAAGGACAATGGCTTCATCCCAATCCCTTTCAGGCAATGGTCCTGTGAGCAATTTGCAGGTGACAGGCTGCACTAGTCATCTGACAGTGCTGGGCTGCTACTGGAGTGCTCCATAAATGTCATGCTGATAAGACCATCTTGAAACAGCAGGAGATGACTAAAACACTAAAGTAAGTGACCCTGTCTTCTCCATATCAAAGCTTAGGGGTTTCAGTTAAATGAATATTTCTGTAATGCTTTGTTTTTTGTTTCAAAGAACCAACACATTCATATGTATGAAAACTAATACTCTCCTACTACCATTTTTTAAATCTAAAGAAAAGCTTATTAAAATAACTTGCAAAAAACTCTCAAGCTGGCAATGCAACATAGTTTTGACAAAATAGTCAATAAACTGAAAATTCATTTTGCCTTTCCTTTCATCATCAACCATAAAATTTCTCATTAGTTTAAATGTATTTTCCCAATCCTGGACAACACTGACAGTCTCCCACCCGACTATTTTTGTAATTGCCAAACTAAGGGATAAGTGAAGAGTCCACCGACACTTTTTTTGGTAAAGGATGAATAAATTTAGAAATGTTTCTAAACCAAACCTGCTAAAGTAGAGTGAAGTTAATATATCTCAAAAAGTGACTATGTGATCTTTACTAACAACTTTAACTTTCTAAGAGTCATGCCAGGCTGCAGATTTCCCCAGTCTTCCATAGAAGTTGGAATGGCTTGTTAGATCCTGGAACAAGTCTTCCTTGCAAGTCTGAGGGTAAATGCACATTGTAGATTTGCATTTCTCTATTTACTCACCAATATAGCATCCCTCATCTGTTCAATGTCACCTTCAGAACTGAGGTTCTGAAGCTGAACTAGGAGTCTTTTATTTGGTTCCCTTTACACTTGTGGTACTTAAGCAAAAATGTATTTCAAAACAAAAATCTGGTTTCCTACCAGCCTGAAATGGCATATATCTTCTGGTTGTACTTCATAATTAAAGCAGAGATTTTTTTAATACCAAAGTAGGCATTACTTTTCCACTCCATTTTGTTCTGAGGAAACTGAATTAGTACAGTTTCTGTTTCAGACTAACACTTTTCAGTTAACTTTTCAAAGCCACAGAATTCAGGGAAGAGGAAATGCCAAACACTTGAAATGAAAACCACCTCACAATCAGATTGAATCCCAAGGCCTTAGAAAGGAAAAGCAAATCTAACCAGGAAGATGTTAAAGCAACTTTTTCAAGCGTTAACAGCATTTGCAGCTGTCAGGAGGCACTTTGTTTTTCACACTAATTGCCATGTATATCAAACCAAATGAAAACACAGAGTTCAAGAAACAGCTCTGACAATGAAGACTTATTAAACCAACAGAGCTTTAAAATAATTTGTGTGTATGTGTGTGTGCACACGCACACATGCTAGAAAGAGAAACAGACAGAAAGTTACATACACTACTTTAAAAAATCTTACAATATTTCGAAGCTATATCTTTGAAAGTTTCAGTTTCTACTTATTATTGCTAAGTTCTACTCCCTCCCTTTAAATGTCAAATCAGACTCTTGGAATGAATGGTGAGTAAACTTCAACCAAGGACCAAGTTCAGCCATGACTGCATTTGATTTGGCTCGATGGGCACATTTATATCTTAACTGGGTGATAACCACATTTACATCTTAAAAAGAGAAAACAAAGGTATAAGGTTAACATCACATATAATTCAGCCTTCTAGAAGGCCACAAGAGAGTCATGCATCAGTGAAGGTTTTTGAGATTTTTACCTCCCCATAGTAGGCATTAACTCCAAAGCAGGTTATAATTACTTAGTGATCCTGCCAATATAATGCATATTTCTATTGAATTGGTAGTGATATTCAAAGAAAATTCTTCATTAAAAGCCCAGCTGAGCTCCCAGCTATTAGCTATTATCAACTGCCAGCCATGTGAGTGAACCACTGTGGATGTCTTGCCCAGTGATGTCCTCAGATGTCTTTGACCATAGTTGCTAGCTGGTCACAATCACACAAGAGACCCCAAATGAGAACCTTCTAGTTGGGACCCTTCTAACTACAGACACCCATGAGAAACTGATAAATTATTGTTTTAAGCCACTGAGTTTAGAGTAGTTTGTTTTGGAGAAAACAGATAATTGGAACACGGGGCAGGAGTGGAATCTGAGCCCAAGGCATTGATGGATCTGCAACATTTTGGAGGCAAAAAAGATGGAGAAGTAAAATAGAGAATTTCTTCATTCATCACATGAGACACCTTTAGATGAATCACAGCAAAGGGATCTTATGTGTAGTAAACCACACACTGGATTCTGGGGGAAAATGTATACAATTATCATCTGTATACAATAAACTTGGAGAATCATGTACCTGCTACAAGTTTTCAAGATCTTCAGGACTCTATACTGTGGCCCTAAGGGCTTTGTGTGGGACCAGGTAAGGAACACAGTCTCTGGGGCAGAATGATGAGATATGGAGGAGTACTAGTTACACAGATCTGAATGCCAATGAGACTTACCAATAAAAAGAATGTGACTTTTGGGCTTCCCTGGTGGCGCAGCGGTTGAGAATCCGCCTGCCAATGCAGGGCACACGGGTTCAAGCCCTGGTCTGGGAAGATCCCACATGCCACGGAGCAGCTAGGCCCGTGAGCCACAACTGCTGAGCCTGCGCGTCTGGAGCCTGTGCTCCGCAACAAGAGAGGCTGCGACAGTGAGAGGCCCGCGCACCGCAATGAAGAGTGGCCCCCGCTCGCCACAACTAGAGAAAGCCCTTGCACAGAAACAAAGACCCAACACAGCCAAAAATAAATAAATAAATAAAATTTAAAAAAAAGAAAAAAAAGAATGTGACTTTTGAAATCTAAACAGGTAGGCAATGTAAATTATGGGGTTTGGTGGACCATTCTACTTATATGCATTTTATGGTACTGCTTCAGCCTAGGTTGATACATGAGGAATCAAAAATGTACTCAGATTCTGGGGATCTCACATGGCTCATACCCTTTTGAACCCATCCCAGTTTGGAACGTTCAGAAGGAAGGACTTCCCGTCCCTTTTTATCCCTTGGAAGTAATCCTATGCTCTAAGACACTATAGAAATTCTAGGCAGTCCCAGACTTCCCAACATCTACTCATTTTTGTCCCAGGATTTGCACTGCTGAACAAATACAAAGAGAAGGAAGAAGAATTCGGAAAAATCCAAATGAATAATTTCCAAAAATCCCTATTAGGATTTGATTGTAATTAGCAATGCAAACATGTAAAAGAGAAAAAGCTACTGAGCTCAGCTTGGGTGATGAAAGGAGGGAAGAGCACTACAACTAACTTTTATTCCAAAGACTTTTTCTCTAGGTCACTTTTCTGGGGGTTGATACCTATGGGAAAAGGAACTTACAAATAAAAAATGTTACATAGTCCAAATTTTGAAAATTTTGCTGTCTATTTTCATTTGCTTCTGGAGATATTTTTTCACTGAGTTAAAATATTTTTTGAAAAATGAATATTATAAAAAACTCATTAACCCTCAAAAATCCAGAAGATTATTACTTATAATACTTTTTTGAGTATTAAAGAGACAGTGAGAAGGGAATGGAATTTGATGTTGCAAACTAACAAACTTCAGTTACAAAGACTTTCTTACCATGATACCTGTATGAAGCATTATGTAATGCACAGTTTGAGTGACATCAGCTGCATGAATCAAATTGTGATACGGATTTTTGTACTTGCTGTAACCAACTTCTAAAGCTTCTGCAAAGGCAATTAGGCAAGAAACAGGAATCTGCAGAAAGTAACAATTATGATTATATTTTGACCAAAAGAGTGGCACTAAATCAACATGAGCACAAAGATGTTTGGGATGGGATACATTAGTGAGTCAGATGTGGGCAGTAGTTTCTTAAAGTTAAATGTGGATTGTTCTGAAAAAACACTTCATTAACCTGTCAGTTTTCAATGCTGAGAAGGATTATAACCCCCAAGTGTTTAATTAAGATAGATGAAATAACAGTCTTACCCATGCAGCAATCTTTAAATTTTGTATCTTCCAGAGTCAGATAAGAAGGCTAGTTCTTAAGGGGGTAAAATTTTCCAATTACAACTGGTGAAGTCTAGTTTTTCTATTGGTAATTCAGGGGGGTTAAAATAAATGACCTCTCAGTAAATTCTAACTCTAAAAATAACACAATTCCATAGATACAGGCTCAGAAATCTGAATCAAATCTGTTGCTGAGATGGCTCTAAGTGAAGTTAATTAGAAACCCTTTCATTTCAATTTAAGAAAAGCTGCCAATAATGGTTCATTCTGCATTTTAGGAAAATCATATTTCTTTAAGACATAGATTCCAATCTTTACATGAGTGTTCTGTGAATAATTCAGGGGGATGTTTGTATCTCATTGGAATGAGTCTATCATGGCTTTATGATATCCCAGTGGATATACAGAAATGTCAGTGATTTGTAGAGAATGGCTATATCAAGTGGTGAACTCGTCTCCTTAGTTCTGTGATCTGACAACCCAGAAACATTTTTAAATGAATTGATTAATGACCCAAGGTTCTGCATTTTCATTCTTTTTCAGATAACTCATTCTAAGAGCATTTTACTTTTGTTCCATGTTTCTGACCTTGAAACGGTTGATAAGATCATATCTGGTAAATAGTTCATAAATCATAAACTTCAGACTATGTTCTCCACTTGCTTCATTCAAGGCAAATACATCAAAAGACCATTTATCAACATCCTGTAGGAAAAAAAGTAAATATTTTAGTTGGCAATATCATATGATTCTGTTTCTTTCTATGAAAAAATTCTTGGAAAGCTCAGGCATTGTACATCCAGCAGGTCAGATTTCAATTCAGCACATCAAACTTCATTTTTACCAGTGCCTGATGTGACAGGGACACTTAGTATCTATGGATCCACAAAAGTGAGGTCAATAATGCTTAAGATTTTCCCCTTAATCCCAAGGTTATCCAATATGATGTAGTAAACCTGATAACTCTATAACACTGCCCATATTTTTAGTCTCTCTCCAAATGCATGCCATAAATTATTTTCCCAGAGTGGGCCTCATTTCAAGGTGGAATTGAAGGTTATGTGGGTGATGTAATTGAGAGAAAGAGGGAAGATAGCCCCAATTTATCTTTCCCACCCACCCACCCACCTGCTACGTTGCTTGAAATTCTACTGTTTAAAAGTTACTAATTTGGTTTAAAGATTTGATATTTTATATCTTTTTTTTTTAAGATGAAGATGCCCTAGAGAGACAGAGCTCTCTCTCTCGGTAGAGTACTACTACCTTATTACTCACTCTAACCTTGGCTGATTCATTTTTACTTTCTTCCAGGGCCAGACTGTAAGATAAAGGAAGTGGGTCTCTTGATTGAGGGGGAGGTTAGTAATTTTGGCATTTCAGGCAATTCCCCGGGGAAGTGGCCAGGCCTATAGGGAAATAGATACCCTAGGAAAGTCCCCCCTAACTGTGGGAAAAGAGGGCAATGAGCAGGTATATCCAACTACTCCAGCCACCTCACGACTTTGATTCAGGTAATTCCAGGACAAAAACTTGCAGAGGGGTCCACAAAATGGAATTGTAGCAAGTGGTATCAGTACATTAAGGAGGTATTAAGTACATCAGTACATTAAGGTAAAGTTTGAGTTGCAACAGTAAATAAATCACTGAAACTTAAAAATCTACAGAAATACAGCAGAATCAGTTCTAATGATTATCATAAATTATTAGTAAAGAAGGTCTAGTGTTTGCATACACACAACAGGTTTAGTATTGAACAGTAAGTGGACAACCTTAAAACTATACATTAATTTTGAATTTGAGCAGGCCCTGTTTAGAACTTCATTCATTTAACACATTTCACAGAGGCCAACAATACATGCTGTAACATGCTGAAACTAAACTGAAAATCTGATAAAAAGTATCCAAACCATCTCTTAAAATTATTTCTTTCCACAAATAGTAACAATAACATTAAAGGTGTTTTTAATCATTTCAAAACACCAGTGAAATATTTTTTGGTTTCCTTGGGTACCTTTGTTAAATTCCTTGCGTTTGGCCCTAATTTGATCCTGAAATACTTGCTTGATCAGTTTGTAAATTTAAAAATCTCTCAAAGTTCTGTTAGAAGGCATTTACCATCAATAAAGCTCAAAGGAGACCAACAAATCTCACCAAATTCCAAAGCTAACACAGAATTAGTTCAGAATGTTACAGGCTGCTATTTACAGCTCCCACTAGGGGTTTCCCACTGAGTAAAAGCTTAGCTCTCCATTTTGGGGGATTTTTTTAATCAACAATGGTGATTTACATCTGTAAACTACAGCAGATGCTTGGCTTTTACTTTGTCAGATTGAGAACAAACAAGACATGGAGGTATCTGAGGAAATTAGAATTACTAAAACATTCTTAATTTAGTGATAATTCTCTTCAACCTGTTAGTTCATGTTTTCCCTGCACTACATTTTAGAAAAATGTTTACATTCTCTCATACCAGAATACTCTGTTAACTGGTTTCTAAGAAAAATAAATAAAAATAAGTAATTTTCTTGCCCACAGTTCAGGAAATAATGAGGAAATCAAAATCTCTCAAGAGCCAAGGAGTAATTAATATCTGATAATGTGACATTTCAGTTATATACTTGCCTCTATTATTGCTTTAGAAACATGAATATAAAAAAGCTTCTAAGAAAAACAAACTACCTTTTGAAATGAATAAGATTAAAATCTAATATGCAGCAGAGAAAAAACAAATGCAAAGGGGATGCTTTAAAGGAAATTAAAGAACAAAAGAAAGCAATATAGATTTAAACTAGGAAAGGAGTTTAATAAATCAAAAATAAAATAACCCAGTATATTCTGTTGCTAGTATTCTTTAAATTTGTGGTTAATACAGGAAAACCACCATAAAACTGTTAGAGGAGACAAAGTTGAATTTCCTACCCAAATTAAGTGATGGAATGAAATAAGGAATGTAGAATGATGAGCCTACAAAATGCCTCTTTAGTAATAAAGTCTAGGAATAGTGTGCACGTGCACACACACACACACATGCAATGGGAAAAAGCAAGTCAAAAACTTTCACAATTTCAGATTTTCAACTCTAGTTATTTCTAACACATATAATACCGCAATTGGGCCTCAGACTAGGGCAGCCACAGGGAAAGCCAGAGACAAAAGATATGAATTTCTTTTTTGTTTCCTTTCTTAATTTTATCTTCCTTTTTATATTTTCTCGGACCTAAAATTCTAAACAATTTTACTCCATATAAGTTTTGCCTTTAACCATATTTGACTGAAATATCTTTTTATTTATAAAGCATTCAACTCTTTCATAATATATAGTAACAAAATATGTGTATTCTGACAAGTGCTGGTGCCATCTCAAAATTGAATTCAAGATCCACCTAAATAAAGCATGAAGAAGAAAACATCACACACACGTGTGTGTGTATATGTATGTATTGACATAGTTTGTTAGTGTAAATTGATCCTCCTTTAAATCTACAATGAGTCATGACTTGAAACACATGACATTTTGTAAATGGTTAAAATATTTTTTACATTCCAACATGTAAGCTGCAGCAAAGACCTATTCTCATCTTCTCCTAGTCCTTTTAAGGAGATTAGAAAAAAATGCCTATTTGTAAAACTAAAGTAATTGAACATTTTTTTTACCTTTAATGTTACTATGACAGCTTCTGGATATGCCAACCCAACCATGTGATAGGATTTTCTGTACATTCTGAAAAACAAAAATAAGTGTATATGTAAAACTCAGTTACTCAAAGTTTTCAGCTATTTCTTAAGAACAAAGAAAAAATTACCTTTGATTTGTTTACCGTGTATCATGTTACAGTCTCCCTTTGTGGCAACAATGACAACTATTGTCACCGCTTATTAAGCATCTACAATGTGACAGATGCAAATAGTACATTTGCATCACAACCACAAAGTCAGTGTGATTTTAGAGTCTATGTGAAGAGGACTTTCCCTAAACGTCATCTTATTAAAAACAGAGACTGTCCTTTGCACGGGCAGCAACAACACCTTTTAGCATGCCACCACATGCATGACAGCACAGTAGTCTTGTTTCATGTCTATTTGTGTTCCAAAATTCTCAGTCTGGAAGCTGTCATGGAAATGTTTCCTTGATAGGTTTTTTTTCCACAAAGTAAAAATTATAGGCGGGAATATGCACTATCATCAGAATTTACAGAGCCTTTTTTTTAAGTTAAAAATATTGGAGGAGAACATATTGACAAAAATTGCTTAAGTTTGTTCAAGTTGTCATTTAATATTATTTAATAAAGATTATCCAGAAAGAACTGGGTGTTTCTATTTTTATAATAGCATCAATAATAAAAATATTTTTTATTAATCAGCAATTTGTTGAAGTTTTCCAGCTTCCAATGGACAACCAAGATGACTTAAACCAAATATAAGAAACTCCTCCATTGATTCATGCAAAAATAGCATCAACATGATACCCTAATGGGTAGAAATAGCAATAGGTTTCTAATCAGGACTGAAAGAAACATGGCTCCTCCACAAAGTCCTATGAAGAAAAAATTTAACTGATTATTAATCATGTCCCTTAATTTTTATATTGTTAGTCCACAAGCAAGCTGCATTCCTAGACTATACTGCAGTAAACTCTCTTCCCAAGATGCCTGGACAAAACCATAATTTAATGATTATATCTTTAATTTATATTGGGGGTCAATATAAGAAATATAAGAACATAAGAAAATATTCTGCATCTTTTATAAAACCACTATGGGAGATACTAACCTTTTGATTCAATGTACCTTATATTAAAAATCCTTAAGATATTACTCAGTTTCTATGTACAAGCTATCATTTTTATCAAGATAATAAAAGCTAAGTAATTCTTCATGCTTTCCTTTTTAATCTTCACTTCTTGGAAGCTCAGAATTAAAATATTGTATTTACTTACATAGAGACTAGACTTCCTTGATAAAGTATCTTCCCATTATTATTACAGAGACCTTGTTACTTTATTTCCATGTTCCCATTTTATGGTTATCTTAAATGACGTTAAATAATTTTTAGGTGTGGCAATCAGTTATCATAAAAATTTATCCTTATCCTCTATCTCAATTGGAAGATTTCTTATAAGAAAAATACCTGTGTTAATTACTCCACTGAGATAGGTATAATTATTCTAATAATGCAGGGCAAGGAAACTATTTAATCACACTACAAAAGACCCAGAAAATAATTGCTGTCAGTAATGATATTTAGTTCCTTTTTTTTTTTTTTGTCAGGAAACAAATAGTCTTTTCTATCTATTTTTTGAATCATTACTAAAAAATGGAAGCATGGGGGAAATGGAAGGATGATGGGCAAGGACATAAAAAGGTCAGGAATAAGGAACCTTAAAAATTAAGTAACTAAATCAGTGCAACTTCATGGCACAAAAGGCAGTATGATGGAGCAAAGAGCACACATGCTTTGGATCGCAGGTTAGTCAATCACTAGTGTGACCTCTGGAAAGCTATTTAATGTCAGTCATCTGTAAAATGAGGAAAATTACATGCTTTTTATGAAGAGTAAATGATATAAAGGCCTAGCATAATATTATAAGTACTTGATACAAGAAAGCCCTTATTATCAGTGTTACTGTTCTCATCAATACGATTGGCTCCAATTCTGACATTCTTCAAGGCTCTTTGGACTCAGAGAGAACTTTGATGTTTCTTAGACTCGGAGCAGGTTGAGAAATGAATATCCCTGTATATTCTCATTATATGGAATGTAAAGAAAGACAAGGAAGAAGATTACTCATCCATGGAGAAGGAGAAACTTCCCCATTATCATTTTCTAACCCTATAATTGGGAATAGCATATTAGGATGAAAACTTAGAAATAGAAAATTAGGATGGGAAATTAGGACTACTCATTCTGGAATCAAATGAATGTGGGAGAAACCTTAATACAGCAGCCTCACACTTCAGTAAACAGTCACTATATTACAAGTTGCTGAAAAAGAATAATGGATTTCCTGTTCTCCTACAGGTGGTTAAAGTCCAGGTGGAAATACAGTAGATTACTTTTGGAAGGTTCTTACTACAGTTACAAAATATAATTCAAAACCTTAAAAAAACCCAATATCTTATGCCAGACACAGTGCTAAGCAAGAGACTATTCAGTGAAGAACAAGAAAAATATAAGTGCTGCTTTCATGGGGCTAATTCAGTGGCAAAGAGGGACAATAAATAAGAAATAATATATGATTAAAAACAGCACTAGGGCTTCCCTGGTGGCGCAGTGGTTGAGAGTCCGCCTGCCGATGCAGGGGACACGGGTTCGTGCCCCGGTCTGGGAAGATCCCACATGCCGCAGAGCGGCTGGGCCCATGAGCCATGGCCGCTGAGCCTGCGCGTCCGGAGCCTGTGCTCCGCAACGGGAGAGGCCACAAGAGTGAGAGGCCCGCGTACTTCAAAAAAAAAACACACACAAAAAAACAGCACTAAATGCTATGAGGTAAACCACTGGTTGGGATAGAGAAAGTGATGAACAGTATACAGAGTAACCAGGAAAGGCCTCTGGAAAGATAGAAAGGGCTAGCCAGAGTGAAGGGTGGGGAAAATCATTTCTGATAGAGGGAATAGCAGGATTACTGGTCCCAAGGGAAGCAAGAGTTTAGGGATATTCATGGAGTTGAATTCACACTTGTAAAGATATTCAGGTAAGGGTGGAGTAGCATTAGATGAGTCTAGAAGGTAAGGGGGCCTAGTCATGCAAAGCCATGATACAGAAGTTGCCTTTAATACCAAGTGTAATGGTATATCAAGTGAAATGGTAAAAACAATCAGATGGTTTTAAGCTTAAGAATGACAGGAACAAATTTATATTTTAAAAATCACTACAGGGGGCTTCCCTGGTGGCGCAGTGGTTGAGAGTCCGCCGATGCAGGGGACGCGGGTTTGTGCCCCGGCCTGGGAGGATCCCACGTGCCGTGGAGCGGCTGGGCCCGTGAGCCATGGCCGCTGAGCCTGTGCGTCCGGAGCCTGTGCTCCGCAACGGGAGAGGCCACGACAATGAGAGGCCCGTGTACCGCAAAAATAAATAAATATGTTAGATTAAAAAAAAAAAAAAAATCACTACAGAATGACTTCTTTGGAGAGGGCAAGTGAGGAATAGGGGAGCCTAGTTGAAAGCTACTGTCATATTTCTGATGGCAGGTGACAAAGGCTTAGTTTGGGGTTGCAGGAGTGGAGTTGAGAAAGTGAGTAGGCTCAGGATACACCGGGGTAAGCAAATTGCCTGGACTTGCTGAGGTATTGATTCTTGGGAGGGGCTGCTTGAGAGAAGACTCAAAAAGACTTTCTAAGTTTCAAGACTGAAGATGATTGTTTTTGAAAATTCAAGATAAACATATCTCACTCTGTTTACACACTTACTAATGGGGATTCAAAAGTAATTTAAAATTTTCATTTCCATGTGTTTTTAGCACATTAATTTCTTTAAGACTGCTTGCTAATTTAGTTACCTTAAGTACATTTTGATATTTCTGTGTAGCATATAAAAAAACTGAAAGTTTAACATGTCAATGTTTCACAGAATTTGTCTTGATTTTTCTATTTAATGGGAATGGAAATTTAGTTGGTTTACTTTTATAATTTACATTTCTTTTCAGTTTGCCAAGTTCTGCAATATTTTCTTAAACAAAAAAGACAAAATATACATTTCTTCATTAAAGCAAACATGCACTCTTTTTTCTCTGATTCTCTCACTGACTTTCTGAACTATGATTTAGATGTTTTCGAATTGATATTAAGGAAAATCAATAATGTCATACACTTGCTTAAGTTGTTTTAAAAAATAGGAACATAATTACAAAAATTATTTCTCTCTAGCCCTCTCTACCTCTGTGTTTCAGATTTCTGGTCCCACCTGGCAGAGCTGGGAGCAGTTTATGCACTAGGGGTGGGGGCGGGGGTTGTCATCTCACCTAACTCATCATGATTATAAGCTCATAATGCTTATTATGAGGGTTCTTTTATCAAAGCCAACTAGATATGGTCAAGAAATAGTCAAAATAGGGCTTCCCTGGTGGCGCACTGGTTGAGAGTCCGCCTGCCCATGCAGGGGATGCGGGTTCGTGCCCCGGTCCGGGAGGATCCCACGTGCCGCGGAGCGGCTGGGCCCGTGAGCCATGGCTGCTGGGCCTGCGCGTCTGGAGCCTGTGCTCCGCAACGGGAGAGGCCACAACACTGAGAGGCCAAAAAAAAAAAAAAAAAAAAAAAAAAAAAAAAAAAAAAGAAATAGTCAAAATAATTTGAATAATCACTGAGTGGTTGTTATTTTGGGTAATAGAGTCATAAACCAAGATCCTAGATGCTTCATGTCTTACGGTTACAATACATCTTTAAATCACTTCGAATACTTCTTGCAATGCATTGTCATTTAGATTTTTAGAAACCCAAGAGTGCTTCTCATTGTTCTGTTAGCAGAAGAAAATGAAAGTTTATAAAGTTCATTAGAGGTAATGACTAGAGATGTCTGAAGATAAAAAATGATGTGGTCTCCCTTAAATTTAATTTTAGATACATTGATAAAAAATTTCTCTGTTCCTCGATTTTATTTGTTTCAAAAATGTTAAAATAACCTTTTAAATGTAAATTTAATGTAATGTAATTGTTTTTTAATCCAAGGGATTTCTAAGAAGTAGTTTTCAACATTGTCAGATATAAGATGTTATTTCAAGTCTTTTTGTAGTTTTAGTTCTGAAACATCTTGTTTCCAGACAGAAAAATAAGCTGTGCTCTTAAAGGCTAAAGAATTTAAATTGGGTCATTTTAACATGTATTTCACTGTAGAAACTCTGGTGTTTCTAGGGGCCAGCAAGTGACAGAAATGCTTCAGTGACAGAAAGGTTGAAAAGCTCTTCAAGGAAAGTGGACATGAGAGAGCTTTCTTCCACAATGGTAAGAGAATGGTCTTTTCTTTTTAGTACCAAGAAAAGGCCTGCTTGATTTTGGTATGTAGTATAGAACTTATTTTATTGGGTGTTACATTGTATTTGGGTAAAATTAGGTGTAAAGCATATAAATGTATTATTAGGTGTAAAGCATATAAATGTGTTTATAAATGTATTATAAACAGTTATTCACAAAAGTTCATTTGAGGAGAATGGTCATTCAAAAGTCTTTGCTTTTAGTCTTTATGTCAATTTAAAAATAAATGAAAATAATAAATCCAGGACAAGAAAAAAAAAAAGATATTTTTGATATAGGTAAATTCATCATAAAGTCCTAAATCTGTTCATTCCAGTTATACTTATGATTACAGTTTTCCTCAATAAATAAAATACAGGACTCTCATAACTTTGACATAGTAAGTATATTTGCTGCCTTTTAAATTTTGTCTTGAGATACCAACAACTTCACTTACCTTTCCACAAAAATTCCAGCTTGAACAGCATGCACAATGCTCCGAAATCTTGGTTTTTCCTCAGATTTCTTTTTCATCATCCCCATTTTCCGTGTAAAGGTAGAAGCCAACCAGTCCCGGACTTCTGATGGGACGGAATCCGACTGAATGTCACTGAGCTCATCATCAGTATCCAGCAGTCTTCTACAAAAATTTATAGTGGTTAAACTTTAGGAAAAAGTGAAGAAACACTAATAACAAAAAAAGCATGGCAATAGGATTTAAAGTATAGCAAGTCACTCTCTGATCATCTTTTAATATGAACTGTCTTAAAAAATGATTGGGTTAACATTTTGAAATCTCTGAATTTCTCAAACTGGTCATCTTCTGAGGGCAAAGACTAATGGACTTGAACATTTGTGTATTCCCAAACATTTAAGTACAATGATATCAGTCTGGAGATATCGATTGTATTAATATATTTATAATCTATTAATATATAATAATATATTATTCCAATAATGAATGAAACTAATATAAGATAGGGAAAAGAGCTCGTAAACAAAGGTCTATTAAAGGAAGCAACTGGAGTGGAAAGAAAAAGGGGAGTCGAAGCTATAAAAGTTGTCTTATATTTAATAAGCTTGTGTATATTCAGTTCAGAAAGTACATGCTATTTGAATAAGGCCTTGGAGTTTACAGAAGTCATTCACATGTGTTATTTTATTTGATGGGTATCCCTAAATTTTAGGAAAATAATAACTTGAAAAAGAAAGATGAAAACAAGTGGATTATTTTGAAAGCTAATTTTAGGTGATTTAGCCAGTGTCAGGTGGAAAAGTTAAAGCAAATGATGTCTTGAGGGTGGAGATCTGATGGGCTTAGAACTGCTGGCTGAGGAAATCAGCTGTGTGAGGAGGAAGTGACCAGGAGCTGAAAGCACTGCCCTGCCACTCTCCAGTATAAGTTCCAGGTAGATGATATGGACAGGACTGACCAGAAACAATAGCTGCATTAAGGCTGGTCAGCTCCAGTGATCCAGAACTTCCTAAAGGTCTGAACTGGCAAGATAGTGTGAAAGGCTCCCCACAAAATACAAAAGGGACTTTACAGAGCAATTGAGCTTTGCTTTCAGGAAGAATACAGGTCAGCGCTGCCCTTTGCTTGACTAGGTTTTTTCCTTGTTGGCGCACCAATCTAATAACTCAGAGCTATTTTTGGTGCACTTTAGCTTTGACCTTTGGGTTCCATTCGAGCTAGTAAATTTCTTTGCACAGAGTGAGGCCTAAGGATTATGAGCCGATGGAAGGAAGGTAGCCAGAGATGACAGCGAGTGCTACAGCCTTCAGAACAAGTCACACATCATCTCCAGAGAGCAAAAACTACCAAAAAGAGACTCAAAAGATAATATGACTTCCTCTATATGCTACTGTTTATAAGCATACCGATGTTAGTCATTTGTCAATATTTATTTTTCATAGTACTA
This sequence comes from Lipotes vexillifer, assembly GCF_000442215.2. Lineage (NCBI taxonomy): Eukaryota > Metazoa > Chordata > Mammalia > Artiodactyla > Lipotidae > Lipotes > Lipotes vexillifer. The sequence goes on from NW_006788075.1 coordinate 2,410,524, forward strand.
AATAAGTGAATGCATTTATGAAATGCCTTATGAAAAACTATATACAACTTAAGTGCTGGAGTTGTAAAATTATATGTATACATATGAAGATAAAAAAAAATAGTTGGAAGTTAATATTGAAGCTGGGACGAAGTGAGAGAGTAGCATTGACATATATATACTACCAAATGTATAATGGAAGGCTAGTGGGAAGCTGTTGCATAGCACAGGGAGATCAGCTTGGTGGTTTGTGTCCAACTAGAGGGGTGGAATAGGGAGGGTGGGAGGGAGAAGCAAGAGGTAGGGGATATGAGGATATATGAATATGTATAGCTGATTCACTTTGTTTGTTGTACAGCAGAAACTAACGCAGCATTGCAAAGCAATTATACTCCAATAAAGATATTAAAAAATATTGATTAATACTTACCCTAAATCATATTTAATTCTCATTCGGCTCTTACGTTTGGATGGTTTTCGTTTATACTTAACACATGGACATCGTAATTCAAAGCAAAAATTTTTTTTCTCCTTTTGACCATTTAAAATTAGATTCCTTAGCCAATTACAGCAAGCCACTACACTACATGGTTTGAAAATTTCAGGGCTTATGCCATTTCTATTATTATTGAATATGCCATTTCTATTATTCCTTATGCAGTGATCAAATAAAACCACAGAGCAGGAAAGATGGAATGGGAATCATTGTGCTGTAATCCTGTGATGTCACCATGCTCCAGGAATTCTACTGCTGTCTTGTTTTATAAGCTACGCTAAGTAGAATGACAGACACATAGTAATGGTTGCCAATTGCTCCTTTGCAAATCTGATTTGGATGACTTTAGGGCTATATGTCCTAAAATCATAAAATATCCACGACAGATCATCAAATATGACAAAATCAGCATATGGAAATGAGAGTTCATATAGGGATGTGGTACCCAGTAGTCTGGCAATCCCTTAGTCATGATGCATGATGTCATTTATTGAGAATGAAATAAGATATAGTTTCAGGGAAAAAAGAGTGATATAGATTAATTAATGAATATAGAAATAAAGAGAGCACATAAAGAGAAAAGCATGAAATATTCTATTGTATAACTAAAAAAGGAAATCTTGAAAAAGCAAAAAATACCTCTGTGATGGTTAATTTTATATGTTCACATGGCTAGGTTATGATGCTTAGTTGTCTGGTCAAACACCAGTCTAGATGTTGCCGTGAAGCTATATTTTAGATGTGATTAACATTTAAATCAATAGACTGAGTAGAGCAGACTACCCTCCATAATGTGAGTGGGCCTGATCCAATTAATTAAAGGCCTTAAGCGGTAAGGCAGAGGTCCCCCAAAGAAGGAATCCTGCCTCCAGACTACTTTCAGACTCAAGATTGCAACATTTACTGCTGTCAGAATTTCCAGCCAGTGTCAGCCTCCTTTAAAGTATAAGTCAGACCATGTCAATGCCTAATTCATACAGCCCTATGTAGCTCACCACAAACTATGTCTCTACCTTTATCTTTTAACAATTTCCACCTTATTCATTTTGCTTCAGCAATGCTGGCCTCCTTGGTATACTCAAACATGCCAAGCTTGCTTCTGCTCAGGGTCTTTGCACTTGCCATTCCCTCTGCTTAGAATCTCTTTTTCAAGATGTGTGCATCATTTCCTCACTGCGGCTTCCTTGACCCCCCCTACTCAAAGAGTAAACACTTTTATTCTCTTTATCCTTCTATAGACTTCTTCTTAGCACTTACCACTGCTGATGTCATGCCATATGTTTACTAGTTTGTTCATTCATTTTATGATTTATCCACTAGGCTATAAAGACCATGAGATCAGAGAGTCGGTCTGTTCTTGTGCACTGTTATATCACCAGCATGTGCAACAGTGCATGATCAACATCTAGAAATATTTACACTAAACTATTACAAGTGACTATCTTTGAGGAGTGGAGTGAGAATGGAGATGGTATAAGAAAGTTTAGTCTCTTAGAGTCCCATATTATTTGATTGATAAGAGCAGCAGCATCCTGGGAGTAGTTCACTATTGTCAATCATCTCTTCATTGCCTTTAGGTTAATTTGCCCTTGAACAATCTCTTTACAATTTTTGAGGCAAATTATAGGGAAATGTATATTTGACATGGAAAAGATATTAGACATTTTTCTGGATTAAAGACTTAAATGTAAGACTAGATACTATAAAACTCCTAGAGGAAAACACAGGCAGAACACTTTTTGACATAAATTGCAGCAATATCTTTTTGTCTCCATCTCCTAGAGTATGGAAATAAGAACACACACACACACAAACAAATGGGACCTAATTAAACTTAAAAGGTTTGCATGGCAAAGGAAACCATAAACAAAACAAAAAGACAACCTACAGAATGGGAGAAAATATTTGCAAATGATGTGACTGACAAGGGATTAATCTCCAAGATATACAAACAGCACATACAGCTCAATAAAAAGCAAAACAAAACAAAAGAAAACAATCAGAAACTGGGCAGAAGATCTAAATAGACATTTCCCCAAAGAAGACATACGGATGGCCAAAAGGCACATGAAAAGATGCTCAACATTACTAATTATTAGAGAAATGCAAATCAAAACTACAGTGAGATATCAGCTCACACTGGTCAGAATGGCCACCATTGAAGTCTGCAAATAATAAATGCTGGAGAAAGTGTGGAGAAAAAGAAATCCTCCTACACTGTTGGTGGGAATGTAAATTGATGCAGCCACTATTCAGAACAGTATGGAGGTTTTTTAAAAAACTAAAAATAGAGCTACCATATGATCCTGCAATCCCACTCATGGGCATATATCTGGAGAAAACTGTAATTTGATAAGATACCTACACCCCAATGTTCATTACAGCACTGTTTACAACAGCCAAGACATGGAAACAACCTAAGTGTCCATCAACAGATGAATGGATAAAAAAAATGTGGTATATTTATACAATGGAATATTACTCAGCTATATAAAAGAACCTATAAGGGAAAAGAATCTGAAAAAAAAGATATGTATGTATGTATTACTGAATCACTTTGCTGTACACCTGAAACTAAAACAACATTGTGTATCAACTATACTTCAATAAAAACAATGTAAAAAAAGAAAAGATATTAAACATTTCTAATAACATTTTGAATTAATGGCCCAGGAAAGAAAAATTTTTTAAATTGTATGCACTGTTTACATGCCTTCAGCCAAGGACCTCAGTATCTCTGTTAAGTATCAGTTATCAGAACTAACTCTTTTAGGCTCATCTATCAAGTAGAGTATGGTAAGAAATTCCTAATAAAGACACAAATAATTTGTATCAAACTATTTAAGATAATTTTTCAAGTTTGGATAGAAGAAAGTTGAAAGGCAGGTAGATAAAACTTAAATTTAAATGAATTTAAAAAATAATCTGACACACCTAATGGCACATATTTCTCCTCTCTCTCCCTTATTTATTTTTCCTTTCCCTGGCACCTGCGCTGTATACTGTTTCTTCTTCTGAGCACCAAAAGGAGCTCTTCGGATTTCATTTGACCATGCTAGATAGGGCAGGAATTAAAACTATAGTATAATATCAAATAGTAATCCTGGGCTTTTGTTAGAGAATTATCAGAAACAATTTTTCTATACATTTACCTAAGATGTGAAGATAGCTAAATACTTATATAAGATTATGTCACATGTAAAACATGTGACTACATTCTGCCTTCATTTCATTTTTGACATAAATTTGTGCAAGAAGCTTGATAAAATGAGATCTCAAATACTATAATGAATCTTGCTTCCAAAACATCCAACAGCTCAATTGCTCTTCATCCTAGGGTAGGATGGCAGGGTGAGCAGAATTGCTTACTCCATGAGGGCTCTTAAAAATTAAGACTTTGGGGCTTCCCTGGTGGCGCAGTGGTTGGGAGTCCGCCTGCCGATGCAGGGGACACGGGTTTGTGCCTCGGTCCGGGAAGATCCCACATGCCGCAGAGCGGCTAGGCCCGTGAGCCATGGCTGCTGGGCCTGCGCGTCCAGAGCCTGTGCTCCGCAACGGGAGAAGCCACAACGGTGAGAGGCCCGCGTACCGCAAAAAAAAAAAAAACTAAGACTTTGTGTTTAAGAAACTTACAACATGGAAAAAAAATCATTGGTACCTTTTCCTTGGGAAATTTCCTTGGGAATTCTTAAAATGCACTATACAGAAAAGAACAATAGGAGTATGTGTGTAAAATGTTAACACTATGGACCTCTGAAAAATGCTTCAACTGGTGTTTGATGCAACTCTTTTTTTTTAGTCCCAATGGAGTCAATAAAGCAGAAAGTGAGGGGTCCCTAAACGTAAGTTGTGGGTCGACGCGGGGCCGGCAAGCTGTGAAAACTGACCCTGCGTCCAATCAGCGCAGTACTGATCTTTGGGAGCTATTTATACTCCAAATTTTCTCTTGAAATCAGATGACACAACTCCCAAAGGGCTTATATTTTGAACTAGAAAGTTTGTAGGAAAAGGGAATAAAGAAAGAGGCGGCCACGGAAGGAGAGGTCATGGGATTTTGACTCTTACAGTGATATCAATGAGAATATTTCGGTCCATAGTAGACTCTTGGAAAATGGTTACACTCATGTACCCACACAGTTATTTCCAGGCAATTGGTGCCCACATTTACACCTATTAAGTACTAAAATTCATCTGCCGGATGCATAATTGCAGGAAACTGGCTTCTCAAGTTTGAAATTTTCTTTTTCCTGCTTTATTATTCTTATAAAGGAACACACTTCAACAAGAAACTAACTCATTCAACTCTGCCTCTAATATCTGCTGGGCTCAGGGTAGGAGCACATTTCTCCGAAATACCACATTAAATATTTAAAAGTTGTATATCAGGTGAACAAACATGATATTTGTTCTATCCTTCTACCTTTTAATGTTTCATAAAAGTCTGACAAGTTGTATTGGAATTGCGAATTCTCAGCTCTTTGTGTGACAGGGCTGGGCCAGTGGGCTGTGGCTGGCTCTCTGTACCTGCCTGCCTCCTGTTCAGGCCCTCACTATATGAGCAGGTGGATGCCATGGCCCCAGTACAATCTCCATCAACCTATCAGCCTTGAAAGCAGCTGCTTCTTGGCCACTTTAGGGGTGGAGGGGTGCACCCACCAACAGTGTCCTGGGCCCCCTCAGGAGGAAAGACCTAAGGAGGAGACCCATGAAGACTTAGGAGACAGGCTAGGAGACCTTTGGGTAGAGAACTCTGGCGTCTCAGTGCCCAGGATATGGGATGCTTATCTACTACAAACCAGGCAAGGAGCCAAGGTTTACTTCATTTAATCTTCCAAGCTTTACTTCATTCCTTCCTCACTATGTGGAAGACACAATTATTATCAGTACCCCTATTTTAGTGATGAGTAAACTGAGGCACAGATACCCTAGGTGATTTGCTCAAATCATATAACCAGAAGTGGCCATGCTATTTTTTGAACTCAAGTCTCTCTGATTTCAGGGTCTGAGTTTTTTTTTTTTTTTTTTGTGGTACTCGGACCTCTCACTGTTGTGGCCTCTCCCATTGCGGAGCACAGGCTCCAGACGCGCAGGCTCAGCGGCCATGGCTCACGGGCCCAGCCACTCTGCGGCATGTGGGACCC
>NW_006788075.1:2416192-2416471 GCF_000442215.2 Lipotes vexillifer
CCCGCGTCCCCTGCATCGGCAGGCGGACTCTCAACCACTGCGCCACCAGGGAAGCCCCCAGGGTCTGAGTTTTTAACTGCTGAGCTATCCCTCACCTCAAATGTGTGTTTTGCTTACTAAGTGCCCAGACTACCTTCACATTCAAACAATAAAAAATATCAGTAATCATTATTCTCCATCCCATCTCTACCTTGAAATTCAGGGTTAAAAATAATTGATCTTAGGGCTTCCCTGGTGGCGCAGTGCTTGAGAGTCCGCCTGCCGATGCAGGAGACGCGG
>NW_006788076.1:0-229 GCF_000442215.2 Lipotes vexillifer
ATGCAGCTGCTTCCCACTAGCTAGCTATTTTACATTTGGTAGTGTATATATGTCCATGCCTCTTTCTCACTTACTTCTTCCCAGCTTACCGTTTCCCCTCCCCATATCCTCAAGTCCGTTCTCTAGTAGGTCTGCATCTTTGTTCCTGTCCTGCTCCTAGGTTCTACAGAACCTTTTTTTTTTTTTTAGATTCCATATATATGTGTTAGCATATGGCATTTGTTTTTCT
>NW_006788077.1:0-1971 GCF_000442215.2 Lipotes vexillifer
GACACCGGGGACGTCGGCCCCGCGCCATCTGGACGCCGAGCGCGGGCGCGTTTGAAGTGGTTCGGGGGGCTCTTTGTTCGCCAGGCCGTTCTGGCTCGGGGCCTGGAGGTGGTTTACGGCCTGGATGCCTTTGAACCTATTCCCAGGTGACCCGGGCTCAATTAGACCCGGGCCTGAGCGGGCTGTCAGGCGAGCCGCGTGATCAAGGGCGGGCTGGGCCCTTTTATTGCAGTTGAACTCGGGGCCGGCGTGGCTGGGCCTCGGCTGCTCCGCGGGGCCGGGCCGCGCCCACAGCGTTAGGAAACCCGAGGGCAAGCGGCTGCGTGTGCGGCCCGGGCGGCCCAGGGGGACGTTTCCCAGCCCCGCAGTTAGCGATGGGAGACAGAGCTGGGGGAAGAGGCCCGCGCACAATGTAGCTGCGTCAGAGCGATGTTGGTTTGCAGTTTCTTCCCCACCCGCGGGCTTCACGATCTGAAAACTACAGGATCCTAAGACTATGGGGTCCCGGGAGTTGCCGCGTCCAGCCCGCCGCGCCTGGCCACCCCCCTTCTGCAGCGCTGGTATGGCGCTCAGATTATCCAGCGCAGCAAAATAGCTTTCCGTGTCTCTTTAAAAATCTGAAATAAAAACTTAAGGAACAAAAGAGAGAGTGAGAGCGGCGTGGGGCGCGTCCTGGCCTCGCTGGGGCCCAGCCTTCCCGCGGCTTTGCGCGTCTAAAGGGCCTGCGCCGTATGGGAACAGCAGCGACTTGCTGCTCTTCGACTCCGTGCTTGCGGAGACCGAGGGCCCAGACCCCGTTTCCCGCCCAGCTTACATAAGCCCAGAGACGTCCCTCCCGCCTCCCCCTGCCCATGAGCCCGGAGAGCGAGCGTGTAAGGGGGAGAAGAGCCTGCCTTGTAGGCTGCCCCACCCCCCACTCTGTCTGCCCTGCTGCCCACGGGCATGAGAACAATTTCTGGAAGCCCCGTCTAAGAGCCGATCACCTGCCTAAGCCACAGCAATAGGGTGGAGTTGGGCTTACAAGGAGCTGACACCTGATATCCAAGGCACAAATCACCTACAGGTAAGATTCTCCTGTAGGAAAATCCCTTTTAGAAATTTCCCTTTGAAAAATCGCCCAAGAGGGCATAGGACAAGCCCTTGTTATAACAGTTAGATCCCCGCCTCGCACGTCTCATGTTACCACGACAAGGCTTGAAGGGATGGCGCCTTCTGTGTGCAGTTGCACGTGGCGGACGGGTGCTCCGCTGTCCTTTCCGTCCTTCTACAGATCCTTCCTGAATTGCAGGAGTTGAAAAGCTACAAATGACCTGTCTCAGACTCTGGCGGCCCTGGTCTGCAAGATGCAGTCCTGGGGTGGAGATGTCTGGTTTGCTCCTGGAAGTGCGGTGTCTGGTCACATCTAGAGGCAGGGGGAAGAGCAACCCTTTTCTGGAGTGGAACCCAGCAAGCCTGGGAGCTGGCAGCCGTGGCAGTAGCAGCAGTTCCTTGATTCCAGGCTGGTTCTGGAATCACTGTTTTCCTGGTACAGTGAGGCAGTGGCTCCAGGTCTGCAAGCCGGTCCTAAAACCTCTGTCTAGAGTCTGTTTATCAGCTCCATTACAATTGTGTCATATTCCCTAATAAGTTGTTTCCTGCATAAACTAGCCAGTGTCGGCCCTGTTCTCGGCAAAAGAACTCTGAGACACCCCGACTGGGGACCGTAGTGTACAAGATGAACACTAGGGCTCTTTCCAGGGTGCCTTGTTTTCTTGACATCTCTCACTTGTAATGTGGGAATAACATGGGCCTTTGCCCCACATTTATTAATGCCTTTAAGATCAAATCAGCAACAAACTCATGCTATGATTTTTTTTTTTTTTCACATGGAATGTATACCTAATTTCAGTTTAAAACAACACCAGAGGTCTTCCCTGGTGGTACAGTGGTTAAGAATCCTCCTGCCAATGCAGGGGACACAGGTTCGAGCCC
>NW_006788078.1:0-281 GCF_000442215.2 Lipotes vexillifer
TGTGTGTGTGTGTGTGTGTGTGTGTGTGTATGTTTGTACAGATGCTTTGTAGTGCTGGGTCCAGTATTATATACAAAATTTTCTCAATAAATATTCTGTTAATACTTGACTGATTCTAAGAATTAAATTTGTCAATTCCTAATAATAAAAGGGGAAGTGGAAAAATGAGAGAAAGCTAAAAATGCATCATATATCACAATTAAGACTTATGGGAGAGGCCTTCAAGATGGCAGAGGAGTAAGATGTGGAGATCACCTTTCTCCCCACAAATACATCAGAAA
>NW_006788079.1:0-672 GCF_000442215.2 Lipotes vexillifer
CCTGCTGTAACTCCACCACTTATTATCTGATCCCACTGGAAAAGTTGTCTTGCTTTGCTCCTTGACCCTTTATCTCTCTGTGGAAACTTTCGGATAGAAGCCCAGGGGTCTGCACCAGGATAGGCACTACTGTTTGTATACAGCAGCAAGGTATGCTTTGGGGTACTACAATACTTGGATGTGCCCAAGCAGAGCAGACAGGAAATGGTCATGCTGACCCATAACTTATAGGAATTATAAACAGCCCTGCATTGTCAGAATCAGCATCAGTTATAGGAGGGAAATATTGGGTCCTGGATCTGGCCAATGCTTTCAGGGGCATCTCTATAGTACCTCTTATAGGTGGATGTCAAGTCCTACCTTCAGCAACAGAAGGCTGCATTATTTCAGCAACTCTGACTTTATATTTCAGGTAAGATCAGCATTATAATTTAGAAAGAAGCCCAGCCTGGAAGGCAGAAGCCCTGTGTTCTAATTTTGGCCTCTGTCACTAGGGGTTCTCGGTCTCTGTCTCTGTGAGTGGTTGAATTCCATAATCATGGTCTCCTCCAACACTAGCAGGGAGGTTGGATACATTTAGTGGATTGAACACTTACAATCGGAATTTTGTTCCCAGCTCTTGTCTTCTTGAGTTTTATGTTTTGTTATCTGTGGACGTATTGCATAGATTCT
>NW_006788080.1:0-2364 GCF_000442215.2 Lipotes vexillifer
TTGTGGTGCATGGGCTTAGTTGCTCTGCGGCATGTGGGATCTTCCCAGACCAGGGCTTGAACCCATGTCCCCCTGCATTGGTAGGTGGATTCTTAACCATTGCACCACCAGGGAAGTCCCCAGTCAATGGTTTTTGAATTAAGCATGCTATGTGTTTAGGTTTTTTCTACATGTTATGTTATGTGCTATGATATTAACTCAAATTTAAGTATATGCATTATAAAATCTCAAGCAAACATTAAAAAATACAAAGAGATGTCACCAAAAATACAATAGCTAAAATGGAATACTAAAAAATTCAAATAATCCTAAAGAAAGAAGGAAAGGGGGAATAGAAGAACCAAACAAAAGAGAACAAGCAGAAAGGAAATAATAAAGTGGCAGACCATTTAGCATTTAGTTGTTCCATGGTAATGCTCTACAAAATGATCTGTACATTCAACACAACCCCAATCAACATTCTGGGAGACAGTTTGGTTTTTATTTTGACAAGCTGAATCTAAAGTTTATATAAAAATGTAAAAAACCTAAAATATCTAAATCTATTTTAAGAAAGGTGAACAAAGTTAAAGGATTTATTTGCCTGATTTTAAGATTTTCTCCTTGTCTTTGATTCACTGCAGTTTGAAAAAGATATGCCTAGATGCAATTTTTTGGGTATTTATACTGGTTGGTGTTTTATAAGCTTCTTGGATCAGTGTCATTAATTTTGAAATATTCTCAGTCACTATTACTTCAAATATTTTTTCTGTTTTTTCTTCTCCTTCTGGCATTCCCATTGTACATAAGTTACACCTTTATTTTTTAAAAAATATTTATTTTTTGGCCGCATTGTGTCTTCATTATTGCACTCAGGCTTTCTGGCTTTCTTTAGTTGTGGCAAGTGTGAGCTACTCCTCCTGGGGCTACTCTTCATTGTGGTGCATGGCCTTCTCACTGCAGTGGCTTCTCGTTGTGGAGCATGGGCTCTAGGTGCCTGGGCTTCAGTAGTTTTGGCTCACGGGCTCTAGGGTGCAGGCTCAGTAGTTGTGGTGCATGGGCTTAGTTGCTCTGCAGCATGTGGGATCTTCCTGGGCCAGGGATTGAACCCGCATCCCCTGCATTGGCAGGCAGATTCTTAACCACTGTGCCACTAGGGAAGTCCCTGTCACATCTTTTTTTAATTGTCCCACAGTCCTTGGAAATTCTGTTCTGCCTTTTTCATTCTTTTTTCTCTTTGCATTTCAGACTTAGAAGTTTGTATTGACATTTCTTTAAGTTCACTGATTCTTTCCTCAGCCATATCCAGTCTACTGATGAGCCCAGCAAAGGCATTCTTCATTTCCATTATAGTGTTTTGTATTTCTAGCATTTTCTTTAGAATTTTTTTAAAGTTTCCACCTCTCTTCTTACAGAGCATGCTCTGCAATAACATGCTGTCCACTTTTTTATTCAAGTCCTTAGCATATTAGTCATAGTTATTTTAAATTTATGGTCTAATAATTCTATATATGAGTGTGAGTCTGATGCTTGCTCTGTCTCCTCAAACTGTGTTTTTAGTCTGTTAACTTACTCTTTAATTTCTTGCTGAAAGCTGGACATGATATTCTGAATAAAAGGAACTGAGATAAATAAGCCTTTAGCATGAGGTGTTTTTTTAAAGCAAGCTAGGAATTAGATTGTTTGCTGTTTTCTGTAGCTGTAGGTGTCAGAAGCTAGAATTTCCTCTGCTGTCCTTGTGTTTATCTCCCCTGTTGTCTTTGGGTTTCTCTAGAGACTTCTTTGTAAATAAGGTCTGAGCCATTCAGTTCTTGCAGTTGTCTTCCCCTGTTAGTATACATGAGCCCTATTAGTGTGAAGATAAGTTATGGGGGGTAAGGTGAGAGTTCTATACACCTATGATTAGGGATAAGTGTTGTTATTGAATCTGATCCTTAGTCCATGACCTTCACAAGTGCTTCTCAGAGATTTTTCTCTCTTTAGGTGAGCCAGAAAAGTTAAAGGGGGCTAGAGTTGGGTGTTTTCCTTCTCCCAGGTTTGTTAGGTTCTGGTATAATCCTTGTCAGTCAGGTTCTAGTAAAATAGTTTCCTTTTATGGCAGGCCTTGTTAAGGAGAAAATGCTCTAGATATACTTTAAATGGCTACTTTCTCCTTACCACACTGGAAGGGTAAGGAGGTTTTTCTCCACTCTTTACTTCTGAAACCTGGTAGATTTCTTAATGTCAAAACTTATGAAAGTGTACCCCCTCCTAAGAATGTCCCCCAAGGGGTTAGTGCACCACGGCTAGCCGGGAGGGAGTCCGGGGAAAAGTCTGCACCTCCCGAGGAGGCAAGAGACTTTTTCTTCCCTCTTTGTTTCCTGGTGCGTGAGGAGAGGGGTTTAA
>NW_006788081.1:0-1165 GCF_000442215.2 Lipotes vexillifer
TTCCCACTAGCTAGCTATTTTACGTTTGGTAGTGTATATATGTCCATGGCACTCTCTCACTTTATCACAGCTTACCCTTCCCCCTCCCTGTATCCTCAAGTCCATTCTCTAGTAGGTCTGCGTCACAGGGATAATTTTGAAAACCCCTTCACAAGCACTCATTCAGTGTTTTTGAAAGTTGTTTTTAAAAAAATCACTTTGTCATCCCTCATACAAAATAAATTTTCTCATCTGTTATATAAAAATAAAATGCCAGAATATTTCAAAGTTTCACTAAGAAAAAATAAATGCATATGTATGTTTCCCTAACTATGAAAAGAAAAAAAAACTAATCTATTTTGTAAATATTTATCACACAACACCATACTGAAAAAAACAACTTGGCTACATAGTGACTATATTCTTATCCCCTTCTATTTCTATGAAATAAAATCAAATCCAAGCCACAGTCTAACTACCAGGTAGCAGAGAATTAAACATTTTAGAAGGATTAAAACAGTGCCGCTCAAACTTTAATGTACACCCAAATTCACCTGAGATATTCATTAAAATGTAGATTCTCGCTCGGTACGTCTGGGGTGGGGTCAAAAACTGTACATATCAAACAAGCTCCAAGGTGACACCAATGCTGCTGGTCTATGGATCACACTGAGTAGTAAGGGGTTATAAGAAACAATTATTCCTACATTTAAAATGTACAACAGGGAACTATACTCAGTATTTTGTAATAGCCTATAAGGGAAAAGAATCTGAAAAAGAATACATATATATGTGTATGCATATATATGTAATCTGAACCACTGTGCTGCACACCTGAAACATGACATTATAAACCAACTCCACTTCAACAAAAATTTAAAAATAAAAAAATAAAATAAAATGTATAACAGTTTATATTTAGTAAACTAAAAAGGGAAAAAAATTTTCCCAAAGAAGGCATTTTGCTCTCTATTTATGGCATCACCTCAAATAACAGGCATTTTAGTGTTTCCAAGAGTTGGCTGTCCAGCATTACCAGGCTCAAAAGCACACCAATCCATCTATCAAACTTGGGAATTCTTGGCTGCTAACAGAGATCAAGTCAATATTTATCTGGGACAAGGGCCCCTACATTTATCTTGAGCTCTAACTGAGATCCAGATAATGGGAATAGAGTATTAGGGAA
>NW_006788081.1:1915-6663 GCF_000442215.2 Lipotes vexillifer
GGGAAAGAGAGAGGAAGTTGTAAGACTTCTCTGGAAATTATTACACCTATGAAAACCAACACACACGCACTTATGTACAAACATATTTATCCTATAGTATCACATAAAAATGAATATAAAAAGGCAAAAGAAATACATCATTCTGTGAATAATAGTGGAGATTGAATTATGGACTTCTCAGTGTTTTTTTTACTTTATTCGCTTCTGAACCTACCAATTTTTTTACAACAAGTATATAATGCTTCCCATTATTCAAATATACTTTTAAATTTAAAAACATATGACAAAAGTCCATGAGAAGCAGCAGAGGAAAGCACTAATACTGAAGGAATACTCAAGAATTTCTTGTTAATGGTGGTTACGAAGCATCTAATAAGTACAATAAGGAAAAAAGAATTGAAGATGGTAATATAAAGAATGAAGTTACTTACCTTAGTAAAGTTATTCAGATGGCCTAGCTTTCTCATATTTGATACTCCTTGCAATTTGGCCACATTTTGGAGAATCTCCCTTAAGTTATCAGAAGGTTCTAGAACAGACAAAAGAAATTTAACATACTTTTAAAAGAGTATTTTCTTAACCAAACACACAAACCGTGTAGTATTAAAACTTCACAACTTTGGCTCTTGGTTTCTTTAAAGTCTTACACTCTCTCTGAAATCTATCTACTTAGGAGACTTCAAAGTCCATGTGGATGACTCACTGAATGACCTTCACATCTCTACTCCACTTATACCTATGGTGCAACTCTGTGTATCATCACCTGAATTATTCAACCACTCATTCTTAAATTTCAACCCCAACCCCAAGTACAACTTTCACTTCTGGCCACAATGTACTGACACAATAGTAACAGGCACCAAAAATACTGTCCTATTTGAATCAACCAAAAAACTGAACAAAATATATAAAATGATAGTTCAAGACCCTGGACATCAAGAAGTAAAGAAAAATAATCCCTGAGAAATGAGAAATAAACAAGCATGCTCTACAACTGCCCCAGCTTACTGTCTTTAGAGAGTTTCCAGGCCTTGGTGCTGAGAGGAGAAACCCAGACAAACTGTCTGAGTTGAAGAGACAGAGCTCAGAGTCCAAGTAGACCAAAAAGTGTTAGAGAAGAGAGCACTGCACAGAGAGAGAACACTGGATATCTGCAAAGGGATCCCTTATGTAGTCAATATAGCAATGACTGGTGCATGTTTGTGAGGAAATTACCACTCGAAAGAATTAAAGGGATGAGTACCTTATGTTCACACAGGGCAGGGAGCAGTGCTTGCTCCTAATGGCCATATTGAAAACCTTAATAGTGCATGGGGCATTGGTTAGAGTATTCAGAAAAGTCTTGGCTTAGTGGTGGGGAACAATCAGATATAGACTAAACATTTCTTTGATCCCACCTAACAAATCTCCAAAGCAAGACTTGAAAGAATTAAACTGTTTCCAAGTGAGTAAAATGTGTCTCAGACCAAAGCTCAAGAAGAATCATAAGAACAGAAAAAATAGGGAACACCTAATGAAGCAAAATTTACAATGATTAGCATCCAAATATCATTAGACATACAAAGAAGCAAAGTCATACTATGACTCATAGTAAGCAGAAAAATTAATCAACTGAAAATGACCCAAAACTGAACTGTTAGAATCAGCAGAAAAGGACATTAAAACAGATTTTATAACTGTAGTCTGTATGTTCAAAAACTTAGGGAGAGGCATGAAAAGTATAAAAAGCACTCAAATTGAATTTCTGGAGATGAAAACTACAATGTCTCAGATGTAAATATACTGGATGGGAAAAAAAGCATAACGGCTTTCATAGAAAGTAAGAATTGTGAATTTGAAGACAAAGCAATAAAAACTAACCAAAATGTAACACAAAGGGAACAAAAAATAAATGAAAAGACTATCAGTGAACTACGGAGCTTCAAGCAGCCTAACACAATTACAATATGTGTAACTGGAGTCCTCAAAGGAAAAAATTAGGCGATAGAAGAATTGAGGAAATAATAGATGAAAACTTTCCAAATTTGATCAAAATAAGCCAATAAATCCAAGAAGCTCAATCAACCCCAAGCACAAGAAACAGGACCAAAATTAGACCAAGGCACATCATAATCAAATTGCTCAAAACCACTGGTAGAGAAAAGTCTTAAAAGCGACCAGATAAAAAAAGACAAGTTACATACAGAGGAATAAGAAGAATGACAAATTTCTCGTGGAAAACAGGCAAATGAGAAGACAGTGGAGCAACATCTTTAAAATACTGAAAGAGGGACTTCCCTGGTGGTCTAGTGGTTAAGAATCTGCCTTCCAATGCAGGGGACATGGGTTCGATCCCTGGTCCCTGGGTTCCCTGGGGAACTAAGATGCCACAGGGCAACTAAGCCTGCACGCTCTAGAGCCCATGCACCACAAGGAGAGAGCCCTGTGCACCGCAATTAGATAGAAGACCATGCACTGCAACGAAGAGCCCGCACACCACAACTAGAGAGCCCACGGACTCTACAGCCCACATGCCACAACTACAGGGAAGCCTGCATGCGATGAAGATCCCACATGCCGCAACTAACACTCAATGCAGCAGGTATAAATAAATATTTTTTTTTTAAAAAAGGCTCATCTATATAACAGGGCACTATGCAGTGATTAATGACCTGTGTGAGATTATTTCAAAAAAAAAAATACTGAAAGAAAAAATAAAAAGCTTTTAAAATGTAAAAAACATTCTTAGCTCACTTGTTTTACAAAAACAGGCCAAAGCCAGAAATCACCCTGCGGTTGGTAGTCTGCCAACCCCTGGAATACAGTGTCAATATTCCTGAAGCTATTTTTCTATTAATATATTCAGCATCCTATTTGCTTTAAACAAAAGCACAATCTAAAGAAGAAAAAAAACCTGTCACTAAAGAAGAAAAAAAACTTGTCACATTACAGATATTTTAGTTTAAGAGCCATTATGCCTTCCTTTGAGATATTTAGATGTTAACACAGAACTAAGAGGCTATTTGTTTTGAATCAGTCTTTTCCTCAGCAAATGAAACTGGTCACGTTGTTCTATAAATTTACCTTGCAACTGCCTACATTCCGCCATTCTATTATACTCAGTGTAAGCCATGACAACCACAAATTGGTTAGTGTCAAACCACTAAGCATATTACATAACCCAGTTATTTCCAATCACTTTGAAATTACTACATACTCAGATCATTCATTTGATTTCAGAGCATTTCCTACAAATTTCGGGTTTTTTTTTTTTTTTAACTCCAGTGAAATTCTACTTTTAAATGGTTTAGGGTATGTCTTTAAAATCAGTGACTCTTTTAGGCTGTCTTAAATATGGAATGAAAACAGCTCACCATTGGGTGGGATCAGAGCTCATTAAAAAAACTGCAAGGGACCATGAATAGATCACTGCTAGTACTCAGTAATATCTTTTTGTTATAAATGGTATCTGTTTGGAGACATTGAGGAAGAAAAATTATGAGTAAGCCAATGATTTTTAAATGATTTAACTATACTTGCGAACTTAATACAATTTTTATAACAACCCTTACAGTAATTCAGAACCTACAGTAGTTTGCAAAACCAGAGTTAAGGATCTTTAAAGCCAGTGTGAAATCCACCTAATGGAAATATATAACCTAACCATTTTACATCAATTTATAATTAAACTGTCAGGCATCAAACAGTTTCGCTAACGTGAGGACACAGTTACTACTATGCAATGTGATAGGACTAATAGTTAAGATGATTAGTCTGAAGATATATTCTTCACAAAGGCTTGCATATTTCTAATTATTGCCTATTTTCTAAGTACAAACTGATTGCAGACATTTTTGAAAAGCCACAATTTTGTGACAAAAATAAAATCTCGAGTCTGAGTTCACTCGTTCAGAAACATTAATTGAACACCTATATGGTCAGGTACTGTTTTAGGTACTGGGAAAATACATCAATGAGCAGGACAGATCGTTCTTTACTGGACCTTACATACAAATGGAAGAAAACTGATAAACAACAAAAACCCCTATATGCACACAATATGAAAACTGACAGATGGTGAGAAGCCAATATTGGGTCAAATCTTTGCCTGATGAATAATGACATATAATGAACCTAACATACAATGCAGGTGTTGCTGTCAATCCAAATCAAAATGAATCAGCCTTTCTTCTTCTTTGCCCTCTTTACCCCTTTCTCTTTTACATAATTAATTACCAGGAACACCCAACTAGAATTGTAATATGGAAGAATTTCAAAGTTTCTTCATAATATATTTCCTGAAAGACAGAACATGTTTCCTCCCAGAAACTATGTTACTTCCCAGACCAATTCAAAAATAGTATTCAGGGCCATTTTAGACATGAAATACTATGTAATGCTCATGTGCTACAATGTTCCTATGAGGAACTCTAACTTGAAATATTAGGGTAAAGTTCCCCTGGTAATGAAATAAGAAGTCCCTGGTTTCTTCCTTACGTGCTAGATTAGGAGTATACAAACTTTTTAATTAAAAAAGGCCTAGACAGTAAGTATTTTATGCCATAAACTCTCTTCTTCTGTTGTAACCTCAACTCTGTTGTAACCAAGAAAGCAATAGTAGAAAATACATAAGTAAATGAATGTGGCTATGTTTCAGTAAAACAGACCTGGCCTCATGAGCTGTAGATTGTCAACTCCTATGCTAGACAGTCAGAACTTAAACTGTATGAGCAAGCTGAGATCAGTGTGCTTTTTATTGGCTGGGGGCG
>NW_006788081.1:6673-13300 GCF_000442215.2 Lipotes vexillifer
GGGACAGGGGAGAGACTTTAAGGAGAGGTTTACCTCTCTTTATTTCTTCCTGTTCTCACTTAGTGTTTCCACTTCAGCCTCTCCAAAACTGTGCTATGTGAGAAGTATTGATATAAAGCACAAATGAGATAATCCACTAGGATTTCTCTGAAGCCCAGTAGTTTAGCCCAGAGCTGCATTAAGGGAAAAAAGGGGCGGGGTGTGGGGGGGATGTGGCTAGGAAAAAGAGAAAAAAAAATTGTGGCTAGCTGGCTATGATGGCCAACCATTCAAATGCAAGGAAGCAAAAGACAAAAGAACTGCTAAAATTACAGTTGCTCTTTTCCTCTTATTGTGTAACCTGTAAGTCCTATGAGTGTTCCCAATGACTCTTTCTGGAGGTAATGGAATAACTATAGTCAACATCCAGCAATTTAATATTATATAAGCACATACATGTATATATAGATACATATATACATACAGAAAACCACCAAGAGAAAACTTGAAAGAAACCTTTCATCTATATCTCTATACATCTACAGACATATACACACATACATATATTCTTTCCCCCTTTAGCTTAATTCTCCATGTATGTGCACATATGCACACGCACACACGTATATGTATATATATGTGAGTAAACATGCATTTATTTTAAAATGTTTTCAATGTATACTGCTTTGTAACATGCTGCAATGAATCATATTAATAGCTTTACCTGTCAAAAAATATACAACATAAAATTGATTTTTAAATAAAGTTAGTTTCAAGTACACATAGTAAATTAATGACCAAAACCTACTCGCATACATCTATTTGGGAATAATAGAAAGAACAACGCTGAAATAAAAAAGAACTGGATTCAAATCTAGCTTAATCACCTACAAACCATGTAACCTTAGACTAAGTCACTAAACCTGACAGGCATCCATTTTCTCATACCTATAGTGAATATACTAATTACCTAACCTAGAAGGCATTGGTACAAGGTGTGAGGTGCAACTTACTTAGCACAGTGCCTAGCCCAGAACAGATATTCAATAAATAGTAGCAACTATAATTAAAATTAGTTATTATTTGCTTAGCAAAAACAATTTTTATGGATCATGTGAAAGTTATGTGGCTAGCCCAGGCAAATGGTTAATTCACATATTAGTGTGTCTAAATTAATGAATTTTGGTTACATGTTTTAGTGCATTACTTTTATTTTTTTAATAAATTTATTTTATTTATTTATTTTTGGCTGCATTGGGTCTGTTGCTGTGCGTGGGCTTTCTTTAGTTGCAGCACGCGGGGGCTACTCTTGGTTGCGGTGCGCAGGCTTCTCATCGCGGTGGCTTCTCTTGTTGCGGAGCGCGGGCTCTAGGCGTGCGGGCTTCAGTAGTTGTGGCTTGTGGGCTCTAGAGCGCAGGCTCAGTAGTTGTGGCGCACGGGCTCTAGAGTGCAGGCTCAGCAGTTCTGGCGCACGGGCTTAGTTGCTCCGCGACATGTGGGATCTTCCCAGACCAGGGATCGAACCCGTGTCCCCTGCATTGGCAGGCAGATTCTTAACCACTGTGCCACCAGGGAAGTCCCATGCATTACTTTTATGATCCAAGATCTGCTCATTTTTGAAGTAAAACTTTTATTGTCTTATTTGCCTTCTTGAAAATGTCAGAGGAATTAGGAGTGGGAGCACAATTGAGCAATATTTTCTGTGATTTATTTGTGAATATACATGAACAAATGCTAATAAGCAACAAGCTATAAAAGTTGGGTGCATAAGAATTTAATCAAATTAAACACGACTACATAAATTGGATATGTATTTAATTATATATTTAATATTATCTATGATTACTGTGAGTAGACATAAAGGATTAAAAGTATATGGCAGGGCTTCCCTGGTGGCGCAGTGGTTGAGAGTCTGCCTGCCCATGCAGGGGGCACGGGTTCGTGCCCCGGTCCGGGAGGATCCCACATGCTGCGGAGCAGCTGTGCCCGTGAGCCATGGCCGCTGAGCCCACGCGTCCGGAGCCTGTGCTCCGCAACGGGAGAGGCCACAATAGTGAGAGGCCCGCCTACCACACACACAAAAAAGTTATAACTAAACTGATTTACCTGCAGTAGTAATTGATAGGTTTTCCTTGCCTATCTCTACTACAGTATTTATATTTAAAATATACCAATGATTAAAAAGGTTATCTGCTACAGTTGCTTGAGAGGAAAAATTATTATTTTCAGTATGTGAAGGTAGATAATACTTGTTTTACATTCCAGATTGCTAATCCAGAGCAGATCGATGAAAATTACAAAGGGACAGAGTTTGGCATCAGTATAAGAGACAATATTCGACTACTCTATCAAAGATGGAATAGACTCTCTTAGGAAGTTTTGAGTTCCTCTGCATTATAGGTAAAAGGAAGGCCCTTTTTCCAGGATGCTATCATTGGGACAGATGCTTTCCCTATTAAATTATATAACTCTTTGATGTTAATAATTGTTAGAATTTCAGGAAATGTTAGAGAGTTTGAAGCGGTGCTTCCTCAACCTTTGGACCTGTGGGTAATGGTGAGAAGGTGTACTCCCAGTGTCCTTGCTGGTGGAGGAGACAGATTTGCTGCTGGCTTTTACAGAGGTAATACCAACTATAGTTATGTCATATACTTTTTATTTTGCAGTACGCGGGCCTCTCACTGTTGTGGCCGCTCCCGTTGCGGAGCACAGGCTCCGGACGCGCGGGCTCAGCGGCCATGGCTCACGGGCCGAGCCGCTCCACGGCATGTGGGATCCTCCTGGACCGGGGCACGAACCCGTGCCCCCTGCATCGGCAGGCGGACTCTCAACCACTGCGCCACCAGGGAAGCCCTTATAACTTTCTTAAATGTTAGGTTTATTATACTAAAAATGGAACACTTTCGTAGGGCTACTTTAGAAGAATGATGGACATGAAGCACCTCTTGAGAGTGAATGATGCGTACAAAGGCAAGACTACACAGACAGCAAGATGGCATTAGGTTTTTTCAGCCTGGCATGCCCTTTGTTTCCCTACCCAATTTGGAGGAAATCCTCACTCTTCAGAAGTCTTACTCAGATGTGTAAAGGTTTTCCTTAACCTACAAGCTCCCTTCTTTATGTTCTCATGATACATTCTTCATACCACTATTGCAGCAGTTATGACAGAACACATATCTCAACTGCCCAGGTTCTAACTTATACCTATTGTGCCAGTGTAATTATTAATACCACCTCCTTTCACTCCCCAAAGTATCCCAGGTTGTATTATAAATGACATGACCACCATAAGAATAGACAGTTAAAATTCAACGACTGTTTGTAAAATTTTCTTACAACTAGATCTTTTCTCTATCTCCTTTTCCCAGAGGCTGGAAGAGAACAGTTTTGTTTGGGTTCCTGTTCCAGTATCCTACTCTTATCAATACAATTTTGTAAGAAGAGGTTAAGGCAGCTTCTGCTGATCTGCAACATTTTAAGATTGTCTTCCCAGTGACCCAGGGGTTCAGGTCTCTTTTCCTCCACTTCAATTTTGGATTTAAAATTACCTCATTTTATACATTCCTCTTTCTATTTTTACAAAAATATGCCTTTTTTCCTATAATCCCAAAGAATTGCTCATTTTGAATGATTTCAAGGGAAAAAGATAAAAACACTAGTGGGGGTGACAGAAATGTCCTTCTTGAGGCTTCTCATTTGTACCTTTGACTGGATAAATTAAACAAGTGACATCTACCAGTTCACTGAAGTGATCGTTTAAAAATTCTATGAACAAAACCATGTCTTTAATTGCTTTATTACAAGCATGTCATTATATAACTGTAAGATAGACAAGGACTGACCTAGGCATAAAACATTAAAAATAAAGTCAGCTGGAAATAGTTAATAATTCACTTGAACAGAACTTCAATTAAAAGTTGTATGGATATATAATATCAATAATTAGAATACTGTATTTAATCTTTATTTCAAATCATTATTTTGAATAAATCACAAAATAAATTGATGTAAATGGCTTAAAATACTTGTAAGTTTCAAATGACAGAATATTCCTCCCAATTTTCCTTAAATATTTTCTGTAAAGAATAAAATAACAATGACATTATATAGTGGGGACAGTATAGTGGGAACATAGGTTTCCCCTCTAGATTGTATTTAGTCATTTTATTACTTATATAACTGAAAGTACAAATGTCTCCTATAATGTATAGTTTTGATCTATCCTGGGAGTATTTAGATTCCTAAGTTTTATTCGACTGTACATTTCAGGGCTCACCAGAAGCCATATACTGTGCCAACTGCTTAGGTGAGGCATATTAATAAATACAAGATATGGTCTCAGCCCTGGAGATCAAAATTAAATGGGAATAGAGGTATATATAACACTTCATAGTAATACTATGGGAATAAGATAAAAGGAGGGTGTTTGATAGAGACTTCACTTAGACTGTATGACAAGTGAAGACAGGAAAACTGTCTTGTTCACACATGCATCCCTGGCCTGGAAACAATGCCAGGCACATGGTGGGTGCTCAATAAACACTGGGTAAGAAAGACTGAGCAAGAGACTGAGATAGTTATTTGGGGATGGATTGACATGGGAACTGATTCTTGACCATAAGCAATAAGTTTTCTAGGCATATACAACAGGAAAAAGCAGAATGTACACAACAAGTAAACATGAAAAAAATATGGTATTTTCTCAAGGAACGGCAAGAAATTCAATATTCCCAAGAAAACAAGATGATAGGAAATATAGGAAAGTGGAGCTGCATTCCAATGGCCTTATAAGATATACTAAGAAATTTAGACATCTTTGGGCAATGGATAATTATTAAGGAAGACATTTATGCAAGTGGATGGCATGATCAGCTCTGTGTTTTAGAAAGACTGTAGGGGAGAAGAAAGTCAAGTTTAAATAGAGGTTACAAAAACCTTCCATGTAAGAAACTTCATCAGTAATGGATTAGAGCTGGAAGGAAAGGTAGGAGGAGGAATCAAGGATGAATCCAGGTTTCTAGATTGGATATACTGATGTATGACACTATTTACTAATAAGTAATCCTAGAGCAAGTATACATTTAGGGGAATTTTTTTTACCATTTGTAGTAAGCATATGCACCAAAAATAACAAAAAACACCTTACATGTTATACCTTAAAATGATGAGACAAAATAATTGACTATTTGGCCTGCGTCGGAAACAGACTTACAGACCAGTGGTTTTCAAACCTGTGTTTCTAAGAAATACATGAATTATAAGAAATACTGATTCCAGAATCAATATGCCTGGAAAGTGACCCACATTTGTACCATTTGTAGGAGGCACCCCAGTCATTCTTATGCACACTGAAATTTGAAACATGCTATAAAGACTACCACAATGTCATGTAACTAGATTCTGATACCCCTTTGGATTTATCTGATCTGAACTTTTGAAGAACAGATAAGAGCTACTCTATGAAATATGCTTCTGTATCATTTTCAAATAAGAATATATTACAATGTGAAATAATATCCAGACACACAAATAATAACTATTAGTACATTATATGCTACAATATACTGTGCTAATACTTTTACATGAAAAATCCGTTTTAATCTCCATACGAACCATAGAAGGTAGGTGCTATTATTATCCTCCTCATGCTAAAAAAATGAGTCTTAGAGACGTTAATTCACTTGCCTGAAGTCACACAAATACCAGACATGGTAATAAGATTTGAACCTAACCAATCTGACTCTAGAGTCTATCTCACTCCCCAAAATGCAATCACCCTACAGTCTACCTCATTATACTGTTTTGCCTTTCAAAGGAGAATGTACCTTCAGTGTACACACCAGTTTGCAATTATACATTTACTTGTATGATTGGTTGACATTTATCTCTCCATAAGTCAGCTTTGGTTCACCATTATGGTGTCATCCTAATACCTAGAATGATGTTTGACACACAGTAACCACCCCCAAAAAATTTTATGTCCCAGGTCACACTGTGAATATTAAAACACAAGAATTTACAATGGAAATACTGTCTTATGATTATAATAACAATAACTGTAGAAGAGATGTATATAAAAGAGGAGCAAATAAGAAAGATCACACTGCTTTAATGTATCTATTTTTCAAATTCTGAGGACCAAAACAAATTTACTCCCCCAAAACCTAACCATAAGTAACGTCTTTCTATTGCTTTGAAAAGGAATCTCACCTTCTAAGGTAAGAAGATACCTATTTAATATAATTAGCAATGTAACTGCCATGACCCATTCAAATTTGTCAAATATAAAAATTTTAAATGACAATGTCTAGAAAAGGTAGAAATTTGAGCCTGCCATTTACCTTCAGAAAACCACCTTCCTGATCTTTGTCTACACACCCCCTCCCTCCAAGCATTATATCGATATTTACATTCATACCAGCACTAGAAATCATGCCCCCACGCTGTACTAGTTAAAGAACTAAAGCCTATTTACCTAATAATCTTCTAATCATTCCATCATTATCTGTTTTTAAATGGTAAGTAATTTGTGAATTTTTAAAGATTCTTCTGGTAAAGATGGCTTAGATGTTTGTGGTGGAAAATGAAGAAGAGCTGCTTGTTAGGAAAAAAAATATGAAGCGTTTTCTTAGAGTTCATCTCTTTCCC
>NW_006788081.1:13352-35577 GCF_000442215.2 Lipotes vexillifer
CTTTCCCTTTTTCACAATAAAATTAGAGATCAGTAGAATGCTTGGGCTTATAACACTTGTTATGAGATAACTGTAGTACAGAACTGTAACCAAATTCACAAAGCACTTTTACTTTGTACACACGTACAAAGTATACACAAGTATATACAAAGAATACACAAAGGCCATTCATCAGGCTACAGAAAAGATTCAAAGAATCTTTGTCATGGCATTTATTTTAATGCTATTTTTCTGCAGAAAAACAGTATGAAAAGTACTGTCTGCAATTAGAACATTTTCTAATATTAGTAAAAATAACTAAAAGCAATTACTATATAAAGATTACAATCATTGGATGTTCTGCTAAAACTTCTGTCTTAATCTATTAAATCATTAGGCTTCCACATTCCCCTAATTAGAAATCCTTTATTGTAAGAGAAAAATTGTTTCTCTCTGAAACAATTCACTATGTAAATGAACCCTGCAAAAGAACTGAACAGCTGTGCCTAAAAGCTGAGGCAATTAATTGTTATATACACCCAGCCTATTAGATTTATTTACAAAGTTAGTTGTACATTTTGCCTGTACAGCTACTTTCACGTTTTTTATGAAACATGACTATAGTTCAGATCACTTGTCTGACAGGTGGCTTCTATGAATGTAATTAAGGACTTCCCTCTTAGAAACTAATAAAGGAGCAAAGAGTACAAATACACTTTGGCTGCAAGATACAATTTGAGTGTGGGTTAGAAATCTGAAAAATGCTATTACAACGTTATTTTCTAACCTTTCCATTTGTATTCTTGGTTCTACATCTTACTCCCTAATTCCAGTACTTCCATCATTTAAGTATTCACTATTTCTCATTGACCTAAGTCTCTCACTAGTTTTTACCCATCTTTAAAAAAAAAAAATGCTTCTGCCCACTGTTTCCCACTTTTTGAAGTGACATTACACCTTTCTTCTACCAAATCTCTCTGAGGCTCAAGTTAATTAATTCTTACCTCATCTTCTAAATTCTACCCGTCAGGTATCTAGGCCACCATTCCTCTAAAGTTGTTCTCTACCAGTTTACTATTTGCCCATTACAAAGGCTTTTTCTCAGCTTTTCAAACTCCCTGACTTTTCCATTAGAGAACTACTGGCCAATGCTAACCAAATCCACCTTCTCTCCCTTGGTTGCTATAATTCACTGTCTTGGTCCTCTTCATACCTATTTTTCACTGTTCCTTGAGTACTTCTCTTAAAGGTCTGCATTCCCTCCTCCTATTTTATACTCTTTAATATTACCTAAAGTTGTATAATTTGCCCTCAGGTTTCTCTTTTCACTGTCTCCATAACTCTAACAAATTCAATACAATGCCTCAAAATTTCAATTCTACATTTTATCTTCAATTAAAGAAACAAACCTCTGTTTTTATGTTTGGTGGTCTACATCGAATTCAGTATGTCCTGTGATCAAATTAATTCATCCTTTAAGGAAAAAAAACAAAAAGCTTTCCAAAATTTCCTTCTTTAGGCAATAGTAATATTGTCTGAACTAGAAAATTACATTCAGGTAGTCAACAAATATCATTGAGACATCTTAGCATATGTATCTTCAGCACTTCTACAGACTATATCACAATAGTATCTTATTTTTATAATACTACTAAGTTCTGAATCAGTGCCTTGCTGATATTGCCGTATTTAGCATTGTTTATGTTTTTATGGTTACATACATCAAAGAAGACACACCTCACCTAAAATTATCAAGACAAAAACATACTGACTAACCTGGAGTCCCATGCATACGGGAAACACGTGATAAATTAAGCTTTTTCATGAACCTTGGGCAATGGTGATCTTAATTGTGCAAAAATGCCATAATATACAATTGATCTGTGCAATTCAAGTGCAAACAAGTCCTCTAGTTACAAATTTACTACTTGTTATTCTTCTGTACATTCCACTTGGGCATGCATAAATAATTGCATTAACACCAATAATCAAAATCTAAATTTACAAATGCTGTTTGAATTTTAACCTTTAAAAGCTCTGAACTATTATAAATATAACAAATATAATGCATTTCTTTGGTTATATCTTGCATGAACAGGAGGTCTGAATATGATCCACCCTAACTGCTAATATTTTTATATTTATTTATGCATTCTGATAGTGCTTTTAAACATAATTCTTTCCATACTTCTACTATACGACCTTCAGATGATCCTTCATCGGACATGCTGGGTGTTAGATAGGTTTAGGAATTCAAAATTTTTTAATTTTAAAGGTAATATACCACAGATTTAACAATCCCAACAAGGTTAGGGGTAGTATTACATATTCACATACAGTAATATTTTTTAGATGAACATATGAGGAGACACACTGAGATAATATAAATTCTGGTCAGGTTTTGCTGCCAAATGAGTTTAGGTCAGGTTACGTTTTGTCAGGTCACATTATTTCTGAAAAACACCTTTCATTTTTAGAGTTTTTGGTTTCTCAAAATTGTGGATAAGAGATTGTGGGTCTGTACAATTAATATTGCCAACAGTCCAGATCCTTCATTCTTTTCTACAACAAAGTCATTGAAAGTCACTTTTTCCATTCTCCCAATGACACAAAAGATGCCAATATTGAAGTATAAATTTAGATCTCCTTATTCAAGTTGGATAAAGTTTAATACGAAATAAATCATATCACTCCAGGAAAAAAAACTTGTTTGTCAGCACAGAGAATTTAACCCCCAACAAAAAACTTTTCTACCAATTCAGGATAAAGACATTGTTTACGATAAAAATACTATTGGAAAGAAGGACTTCTGGCCTTCAGGGCAACTACCTGGCTACTAAAGTACATCTGTGAACTACCAACATGGGTACTACCTGGCAGCATGTTAGAAATGCAGACTCTTGGGCCCTCCCATACCTACCCAATCTGACTCTTCATTAAATCCACATCCCCAGGTGCTTCATTTGTACATTTACGCAGAAAACGTTAACCTAACAGGCCTAACTGCTTTTCCTTAAAAAGGTCTGCTTACCAGTTCAGTCACTGGCTTACATCCGGAAAAATAATTGCAGAGGTTTCCTACAGCCCTAACTGCTAAGAGTGGCTCACTGGGCCTAAACCATTTATGCAAACAATATGGTTTTTGCCAAACGTCTGCTTTCATTCTGTTAGTCTGGAATTTTGTTACCTGCCAGGCAGAGGCTGCCTACTTCTCAAGTCCTCAATAAAAACCCTGGGGCCGAGTCTCTAACAAACCTCCCTGGTGGACAATATTTCACGTGTTATCACAATTCATTGCTGGGAGAATGAAGCATGTCCTATGTGACCCCACTGGGAGAAGACACAAGACTCTTGTGCCTAGATTCCCCAAGATTTCACCCAATGTACCTTTCCTCTTTGCTAATTTTGCTTTGCATCCTTTTGCCATAATGAGTCTTCCTAGCAAATTACTGAGGTCGTGGGGACCTCCAAAACAAGACTAGAGCTTGAGAACCACTGCTGTAGAGCTTAAGTGCATGACGTGAGGAGTGTGGGCTTACCCCAAGACAAGGAATTCATCAGCCATAAAGTCTGATACACTGAGAAGAACACTCATGCAAAAGGGGCAGAGAACAAAGAAAAGTATCTCTGGGTAAAGCTGAAAACAAAAACGAAACAAATAAAGAGACTTCCCTGAGATTCTAAGCCAACCACAGTTATCTTTGGAACCTAGATATATTCTTTTGCATGATCCAAAAAAAAAATCTCAAAGTGAGAATTTTAATTTAAAGTAGCCCTTGGTACACCATATTCCTGGGCAGCAGAAGCAAATTCAACCATCAACCACCACCTCAACCCACCCACCCACCCACCCAATTAGGTAGCCACCCTCAGTCTGAGTAACCTAAAAAATTTAAGTGCAGAAGCAAAAATCATAAACACAGAAGGAAACGTGAAAACATGCCACTATCAACAGAAACAATAAACAAAAAAATCTTAAAAGACTATAAATATTAGAAGTACCATATACATAATACGAACAATGAAATAATTATGTTTTATATATCTAAAGAAGGGAGTTTGGCAAACTTGTTCCATTAAGGGTCAGACCAAATATTTCAGGCTTTGAAAGCTATAAGGTCTCTTTCGCAACTAAACTCAGTAGCCGTGGCACCAAAGCAGCTGTAGGCAATACTTAAATGAGCACAGCTATGTCTCAATAAATCTATTTACAAATGCAGCAGCTGTAAGCCTTACTTGCAAAATTTGCAGGCCATAACTTGCAAGCTTCTGGTTTAAAGGAAAGAAAGGACTGAAAATATGATTCAAAATTTACAAACATCCAAGCAGTACTTCTTGAAATAAAAATAGCATGATTGAAATTTTAAAAACTCAATGGGGGGATAAACAGAATAAACACAGCTGTGGGGAGAACTAATGAACTGAAAGATACATTTGAAGATATTATAACATGATCCCCAAGAAAAAAGGAGACAAAATACATGAAAAAATTTAAAAAACAAGAAAGATAATGAGAAAGTCTAACATGCATTTAATAAGAATTCCTAAACAAGAAAAAATGCAGGAGATGCACTACTCAAAAAGTCAGATTGAGAATTTTTCAAAATTGTTCAAAAACATGAAAAATACTTAGAAGCAGGATGCCCAATGAATTTCAAAGTAGGACAAATAACCATCTAAACACATTTTATTCAAGATGTTTCAGACCAAAGCAAAAGAATACTACAGACTGAAAAGACAGATTATGCAGAAAGAGAAGCAATGTGATAGACATATTCAAAAAAGTAAAAGTGTGTGAACCTTGTGTATGAATCCTGACTCAAAATGATATCTGTAAGACAATCAGGAAAATGTGAACACTAAATACTAGATGATATAAATAAATTATTGTTAATTTACTTTGTTGTGCTAATAGTATTACAGTTATATATTTAAAAGTCCTTATCCCTTAGAAATACACACTGATGTATTTACAAATTAAATAATACTTGCCTAGGATTTGCTTTAAAATTATCCACAAAGGGAGGAGGAAGATATACACACGAGGTAAGACTGCCCCATATGTTTACAATAGTTGAAGTGGGATAAGGAGTACATAAGGGTTCCTTATATATTTTTCTCTGCATATGTGTATGTTTGGAATTTTTCATAATAAAATATTTGTAATGAAAGTCTGATAATCCCAAGTGTTGACAAAAGTATGGATCAAGAGCAACTCTTACATATTGCTACTATGATATACATATATTTTTTCATACAAGCAGTAATTCTACACCAAGTTATATAACCTAGAGTAACTTACATATGAGTACCAGGGTTCATGTACAAGACCATATATAAAATCATTGTTTATAAGAGCAAAAACCTACAACCAAATGTCCATGATTAAAAGAATGGATAAATCACTATTATTTATTTAATAACATTCGCCTTCTGGGTTTTCACCCTAGCACTTGCCAGACACTACACTAGGGTCTTTGAACAAATTTTCTCATGTAATACTTATACTTCAACTATACTATTTCTTGCCTACCTCTTCTAGTCTCACATCCTCCACTCTTCCTCTCCTCAAGCACTTTCTTTCTCTGGTTCTTTCCTATCTCTGGGCCTTTGGATCAATATTTTATGTTCCTTCTACTTGTTGAAGACTTTCCCCCTACTTCTTCACTTGGTGCCTGCCCATTAGTCCTGGATCAACTAAATATCACTGCCTCAGAGAAGTTTTCTCTGACCAACCCCCTAACCACCTATCAACTCTCTTTCACATACTCCAATTTTACATTATTCAGAGCATTTATTCATACTTAAAATTCTGTGTTCACCTGTTTACCATCTGTGTTCTCCTTACTAGAACATACAACTCCTCAGGGGAAAGATTCAATGTTTTTCACCACTGAATCACTAGCAAAAGAACAGTACCCAGCACACAGTTAAGGTAAATAAATATCTGTCAACTACGACTGAGGGAGGCAGGAGTGAACAATTACAATATTACAAGAAAGGTAACATACAATATACTACAGAAGCCCAAAGAAGGAAGATATTCCACCCAGCTGAGGAAATTAAGATTAACTCTGTAGAAAATGTGTTTCTAGCTAGAGTGAAGAGAGTAGATTGGGAAAGGATAGAACTAGAACAGGGATAGTAGTTATGAAGCCAATGCAATCACCCAAGAAAGAAAATGAGGCCTCAAGAATGGCATGGCAACAGAAATGGAAAAAAGATTTTACCAGTATTTCAAAGATAAAATCATTATTATCTGGTCACAGATTTGATGTGTAGAATAAGGACAAAGAATGAGGCTAGAATGTCTCCTGGGTGTCCTCCTGGGTGACATGGCCCCATTAAAGTAATTCTCTTAAAACCCAAGTGGAAAATTAAGAAAGACTTTTAGAATAGTAAGATAATTAGTTAAGTATGAAACACAGAAAGCTTGAAATACATGACTACATTGTTAAGATGCTGAGTAAGCCATGAAAAAATGGGCCTGGAGCCCTCAAGCTAAACACAAATTTGATGGTCATTTATTCAGCCAATAAAGACTTATCAAGCACATATAATGTGCTGGAGCTGTTCTAGGCTCTGGGGATACAATGGTGAACAACACAAAGTGCCTGTCCTCACAAAACTTACATTCCAGGGAGACAAACAATACTGTAATTGGCAGCAGTGACAAGGGCTACAGAAGAAAACAATATAGAAGAATAGAAAGTGGGCTTCCCTGGTGGCGCAGTGGTTGAGAGTTCGCCTGCCGATGCAGGGGACACGGGTTCGTGCCCCGGTCCGGGAAGATCACACATGCCGCAGAGCGGCTGGGCCCGTGAGCCATGGCCGCTGAGCCTGCGCGTCCGGAGCCTGTGCTCCGCAACGGGAGAGGCCACAACAGTGAGAGGCCCGCGTACCGAAAGAGAAAAAAAAGAATAGAAAGTGATGGAGATGAGGGCTACTTTAGATAAGATGCTCAGAGAAGGCCTCTCTGATAAAGTGATATTTGAACAGAGTTAAATAAAGTGAGAGAGCAAGCCTCCCAAGATTAGGGGAAGAATAATCTAGACAGAATGTAACAGAAGTACGAAGGCCCTAAAAAAAGAATAAGAGTAGGAATGAATAAAAAGGAGGCAGTTTTGCCAAATATAGTGAACAAAAGGAAAAGAGTTAGGAAATGACAACGGTTGTGAGGAAGCCAGGGACTAGATTATAATGGCAGTCATCACATATAGTGGTTGTATAGTTTTTAGAAAAATTATCTTCTCACACGTATTCCAGTACAGTGCTAAAATACAGCAGATGCTCGATGAATTCTTTTCAAATTAATGAGTGAATAAATCACTGAATTAATGAATTCCCACTACATTTGAGTCCAACTTATATTTAACCGTTTCCTGAACTCCAATTCATCCCAAAGGACAAACCAAATATCAATTTAAAAGTCTAAATTTTAAGCTTTAATAATCTTCAGAAGCAGAATTTTTAAAATGTTTTGAACAGTGACATCACCACTAGAACAAGTACATGCCCTTCCAAGAGGACTGCTTAGAAAGAAAACAACATCTACTTCGAAGTATGTAATTTCTAGATTGCCTGCTAAAACAACACATCATTTGATAAATCCTTTACACAATTTGAAATGTTCTGATAATCAAAATATCATTTTAGACCAAGTTCTGATCATATTAGACAGCAAAAAATTTACCACACTAGTTCAGCTCTAGGCTAGGAAAAAATCATTTAAAATAATTTGGAAAAAAAATCATGTACCAGGAGGTACAAGAGCAATAACTAATATAATCCTGAAAAAGATGGTTAAAAATATAGATTTACTGCATTTTATCATTCCTAATAGAATCAAACAAGCAATCACTCAAAATTCACCACTAAAAACAAGTATTCTTTCTTTCTTTTTTTTTGGCTGTGTTGGGTCTTTGCTGCTACGCATGGGCTTTCTCTAGTTGTGGAGAATGGGGGCTACGCTTTGTTGCAGTGTGCAGGCTTCTCATTGCGGTGGCTTCTCTTATCGCAGAGCACGGGCTCCAGGTGCGCGGGCTTCAGTATTTGCAGCACACGGGCTCAGTAGTTGTGGCTCACGGGCTCTAGAGCGTAGGCTCAGTAGTTGTGGTGCACAGGCTTAGTTGCTCCACAGCATGTGGGATCTTCCCGGACCAGGGCTCGAACCCGTGTCCCGTGTATTGGCAGGCGGATTCTTCAGCACTGCACCACCAGGGAAGTCCCCAAACAAGTATTCTTTTGGGAGCTAATAATCCACACTCAGGTTAAATCTGTTCAGTGAACTGAACAGTCTAGACTCAGAATCAGCAAGGATATTCCAAGGTTATTAAATGTTCCCACCTTCAGGGAATTCCAGTCATTGTTTTCCATAATTCCAAAGAGTAGATGCATAAAAATATTTTAAATGGAGTGAATACTAATATCTTTTAAATTGCCAACATTTAGAAAATGCACTTCATCAAAACTTCTTCACCTTCAGTATAGTTGAATATTTTTGTTTCACTTTCATATTTACTCTTGCTTTTGCATATTGAAATAAGTAAAATGCTCTTTATTTTACTCATCTATGCTAAGCACATGTTGCCAAGTTGCTGTCAAGTATTTAATCAATTTCCTATGCAATACTCAGTTCTAAGTTCTTCAGGATATGCATACCAAAAGATGGGCAGTGGAATCTTTTTCTAACAAAGCATCACCAACTCAGAGACAAAAACCTAAAATTCAATGAAGAATTAATTAAAAAAAAAAAAACTTGACAATTAAAATTTATTTTAAATCAAGGAATATAAAACACTATCAAGTACGGGAAAAG
The DNA here is from genome assembly GCF_000442215.2 of Lipotes vexillifer. Classification (NCBI taxonomy): domain Eukaryota; kingdom Metazoa; phylum Chordata; class Mammalia; order Artiodactyla; family Lipotidae; genus Lipotes; species Lipotes vexillifer. Next base: position 22,150 of record NW_006788081.1, read on the forward strand.
AAAAATGTGAAGAGTCACCAGAAGACTAGAAATAGAATAAGAGAAATACAAATCGATGAGAGAAACTGAAAAAAACAAGGATAAGACGCAGAAACAATCACACGAAGATACTTTAAAACTATTAATGATGTCTTCCACATGAGATTATTGCAGTGAAGACCAAGAACTGTTTACCATCCTCCCTTTTTCTCCATAGAAATACTAAGCCAATTTCCGTAACCATTCCACCAATTTAATTAGGTCAACACAAAACTTTTATTGGATTGGAATTCTAGTTTTTCCAACTTTCTAACTGGTAGCTTTGAACTCTTTACGGTGATTTGACTATCTATAATTTTTCTTTAAATAGTCATTATGAAAAAAATTAAAGAAAAATAAATTCACCTATCTAGATGTTTTCATAGCTAAAACATTAAAAGGTCAGGCTGAAGAGGAAAAAAGAGATATTCAGAAAATGATTTTAAATGTTTTAAGTTGGAATTAGTGTAATTATTCCAAACTCTAACCACTCATATAAATCCACTGCCCAACCAAGAGAAAAAAAATCCATACACATCATGACATACATAACACACATAAGCAGACTTGGATTAAAATAACTTTAACTTGGGCTTCCCTGGTGGCGCAGGGGTTGAGAACCCACCTGCCAATGCAGGGGACATGGGTTCGAGACCTGGTCCCGGAAGACCCCCACATGCCGCGGAGCAACTAAGCCCGTGTGCCACAACTACCGAGCCTGCGCTCTAGAGCCCGCAAGGCACAGCTACTGAGCCCGCGTGCCACAACTACTGAAGCCTGCGTGCCCAGAGCCCGTGCTCTGCAACAAGAGAAGCCACCACAATGAGAAGCCCACGCACTGCAACGAAGAGTAGCCCCTGCTCACCCCAACTAAAGAAAGCCCGCATGCAGCAACAAAGACCCAACACAGCCAAAAATTAAATAAATAAATAAATAAATTAGAAAAGGCAGCTTGTCCAGAGTCAAAAAATTCTAAGAGGCAAGGTCAAGATTCAAATCCAGATTCAAATCCAGATCTATCTGGTTCCAAAGCTCAGGCCCTTAGTTACAGTGTTAGACTGTGTTAGTGTATCATGCAGTTAGCATGTTATTAAATGTTATTTTGTCCATATTAGTACCCTACTATCTATCTTTATACATATAAGCCTACTATCCATATTGTAGACATATATAACAACTTTGTCTAGTCATACCTCACCTACCTTGAACTATGCTATGAAGCAATTACCTATCTGGAAAACAACCAGGATGCAAAGGCAAGCACTCCAAAAGATACCAATAAAAGTTCAAAGTACGTATCATCACCAAGTTTATTCACTACAATTAGTATATGTTACTGACAGCAGAGCCCCTTAATTCCTCATAATCACAACCTAATTATCCCTATTTTCCATATAATGTTAATAAGTTCAGTTATATAGTTTGTATTTTACAGCACAGTAAAAGTAAAAAAATAATTTTTAAAGTAGCTTCCATATATGCTTAAAAATAGATATAATATTTATACACACACATCTGCCCCAAATCTACTCATATTCAAGTACCCCCCGTGAATATTTAGTGGTAATATAGTTACTTACTTTAAAAATAGTTACACTTTTTCCTGTGGTACTTTTATAATAGAGACACAATTACTGATATAAGTAAAAAAATTTTCCTAGGACTCAAAAATTAAATCTAAACTTTTTTAACAAAACAAAATAACTATTACAAGAAACAGTAACATAGCAAAAGGCAACTGCCATAGTTTATCCAAATCTCTTAATCTTTTTATTTCCTTTTGAAAACTAACCAGCATTTTGAAAATTTTCTTCCGTTACACTAGGTAAAACAGTATACACTTATATATTCAAATCAATGTTGAAAAATGAACACACAACACTGAATTCTCCCGTGACAAAGGAGAAAAGGGCTATTTTAAGGTTTATTAAAAATAAAAAGTGATTTAAACTTTTTTGAGACTACACTAATCTAAAATTATAACTTTTTATCTCATTAAAAAGTTATAAAATCTTATGTTAAGAATTATTCTTACATGACATACGAAATCTTATACAACATAAGAATTAATCCGACCTGCTTTATATCGTTATGGCATTCGAAAATACCATTAGAAATTACAACATATAAAGTAAAACCACAAGTCACTCTAAATAAACAAGATAGGAAATAGCTATCTGTATTCAAATATCCCATTACCATGATTTTATACGAATGTTATGTGACAGATATGATTAAAATCTTACCTACAACACGTGTTAAATAAAACATTCCACAATATTCCACTTGCCACCCCAGATACTGCTGTATAGCTAAAGGTTTGAGTTCACAGCTCACCTACCTCCAACCTGGAGTCTTCTCACTCTTTCTGCAACTCTATTCCCGTCAGTTTTTCTTTTTCTCATTTTTCTTGGGGGAAGGGGTTGTGGTGATGGTGGTGTGGTGAAGGTTAGGGAGTGTATTATACAGAATTATGAGTGGAAAAAAAACCAGGGCAATTAAAAGTTTTATAGAGATGAACATTAAGCATGGAAATAACTAGCAATACTATTTTAAGATGTGATTTCTCAAAGTATGAAACTGTTGATAAAAATATATATGTACACACATCTAAAAACAGTTAAAATACACTTTCATCTGGCAAGTTGTTTCTTCTTAGCAACTAAAAGTAAATTACTTGGCAATCTTCTTTGTTTACAGCTTCTGTGTCTCTTCACTATTTATTCATTATAAGAAACGTGAAATTACACTGGGTTCTGAACAAGATAACTAAAATCCCTGCAAGTGGCAATTCAACTCTTGTTTTGCTCCTTTAATAGAGTGTTAATTTCCCCAAACACTGTTTATCCTTTATCCAAATAACTAGAGGGTAGGGTGTCTGGATTTGGCAATGAAACAGTCCATGTTTTTCAGGATAAGCTTAATTTCAAATATTCTCTCTCAAATATAAACTGTCAGGCCACATGTTTAAAATTTGAAATCAGAAAATACGGTCATTTTAGCATGGAAAATAACAAAAACACTACTCATCCCACTTATAGTCTATTTCCAAATTGCACACATCTAGAAATAAGTTTGATACAAATTTATAGAGCCCTCTGAACATGCAGTATTAATGAAGGGGAGAGGAGACACATACACTACAAAACAACGTAAGAAAAAAATCATTTATGCTTGGGTTTGGAATGCAGCCAAGCATCTATATACTCTTAATCAGGAGCACACAATTACTTCACAATATGCCTAAAATCTCTCAGTCCAGTCCAGCACTACCTTCAAAGGTTTGAAAAGCCCTAGCCCAAAATACAATCAGCCTTCAATAGTTAAGAGATTTATATACAGAACTCATCATCAACTTTTTCTCAACATTATCTTCAAATACTGAATAATATGCCAGGAACATGTTAGTTCAGAAAATTAAGCATGATTTTTAAAACACTGATCCAGGGCTCTGACTATTCAAATACTACACTTTTATGCAAAGGTCCTAACAAGTGTCAACACTTCTATGAGGACTCTCCTCTAGGTCATTCCTTACCTATCTCCCATTTTTTTCTGAATTCCTCTGGCTTATGACTCCTTTATAAAGATAACGCAGGTGCTTCAAATACTATGCCCTGTTACAGGTATATCCCAAATATAAAACTCCTTAAAGCCAAGAATTATGCCTTCCTGATTCACATTAACATTTACTAACCTGATAATATACTAAAAATATGCTGTCTTGACATTAACAATCCACTACAAATCCAAATTCTTGAACATTTTGGGATTAAAAAAATGGCAGAGTAATTGAAGGGGCCAGATTCTTTAAAATCCAGGTAATTAAGGTTAAAAAGCTCTTCTATACTGCTTACTGAACTCAACTGACTCCTTGAACAGGCATGTTTGAAGCCCTGGCACATCCTCAATTTTATTATATTATATATAAATTTCATCATTACCAGGCACATTGCTCAGTTTATGCAATCTGTATGGCTAGAGGACTTTGTAACAGGAATTTTAAGAAGGTACTTAGGTTTAAGTTCTCTTTCAACCCTATGACTCTGAACACATGAATGTTATATTCAGATAGTTTTACACAATTATTTTCAGTTTAGTTTGGCATCTATATAATCTTGTAAGTACATTCATCATAGTAATATAATGTAAAAGTAGCTATTCAGCTTTAACCTGGCCACACTAACAAAAAAGCACAAATACAAAACAATGGATGATCCAAAAAGCATTAACAGTCAACTCTCAGCTATTCATATTTGGATTACCTAATAAAAATTTTAGCCTGTTTACATCCACTATTCTAAGAGTATTTGCTTAGGAAATAAAAATTGATGCTAATAATTCAAATGAAAGATACATCAATCTACTGTAGGGGAGGAAAGAATATAAAATCTTCCCAAACCATACATAAATAATGCTATTGAGATTATATTTAGCAATCTTCCACCATTATTCACCTTTTTCTTAAGTGCAGGTAACTGAGAGTGGACTGTATTTAGCTTGTAATAGAAGTACAGATACACAGGCATGCAAACCAGTCACTCACCCCACTGTGCTTTTCAAACAGCCCTATTTCAGTAGCCTGAGACCTCAGAGGGGGAGGAGGTAGCAAGTCACTGCAGATGATCACTTACAAGGAAATTGAGAGTTGACTCTAATTTACATTTAAAGTGCTACGAAACACCATACTGCTACATGTATTCATTGCTGTTTATGGGAATCCTTCTCACAGTAATTTAACAAGAGATTTAACAAGGCTTTCTCTTTAACCTTTCAATATCCCAAAAACATCGTGATATCTGAGAATCACAAAGACTGATGGTGAAAGTGCTACGCATGGAAAGTAGTACACATTTCAGAGATCAGGAAACTGAAGCCCAGAGAAAGCAGCATGCCAAGATCATCCTCAGATTAAAGAAGAGAAGAACTGAGTTCTCCAGAACCCAACTTCAGTGCTACAGTCTCTCAATCTCTTCAACCCAAAATTCTCCACTTGGCTTCAAAGATCACAATCTTACTAATTTTTAACTTTCTTCTCTGTTTTTCCCCCCTTTCTTCTTATTGATTCCTATGCTGTGACATATACTCTAATCAGCTTATCCTCTAACATTCAGATCTTCAGCTCTTCCTCCATTTACATTCTTCCCTCTCTCAAGGCCCTAAAGCAGAGAACAATCTGATCACAAGAACAACTACAAAAACATCCATTTCAGCATTCACTACCTCTTACACATCTCTGACAGAGTCAATCATCTGAAACTCAAAGTGAAAAGCTGAACTCATTATCATCTCTTCCAAAATGATTTCTCCATTTCTCGGCACCATCGCTTTCACTGTCCCTCAAGTTTGCAAACTTAAAATACTCTTTTACTTCTACTCTCCTTAATACTGTGCTCCTTTTCTCATCTCTCTCTCCATTCCTCCTTACAATAAATGTCTCGGTTATTATTATATGATATATGCTGGGGAAGAAGCTTAAATTCTAGTGAGAGAAGTAGTGAACAAGGAACTTAAATAGGCAATGGTAAGTGATATTTACAAAGTAATAAACAAAAATGTGGAAAAGTAGAGGAGGAAGCAATGAATTCCCACTGGGATGATAAGGAAGGATTTTCCCAGAAGTGGCATATGACCTAGACCTTAAAGAATTAGGATTTCTCTAAAGAGTGCTGAAAATGGAATTCTTGGCAGAGAAAACAACCTATGCAAAGAAAAGTAAATAGACACTGCATGCCATGTGCAAGGAAGAACAAACAGTTGTCTTTGACTAAAGCAGGGATTCTCAATCACGGCTATAACACAATCTCCAAGGGGAAAGAACAGGAATGGGGAGGTAGGTACTTTAGGCTAGCAAATTCTCCCCAACCCCCTTTGAAAATCACTGTGTGAAAAGAAGGGAGGGAGTGCGTTACACAAGTGAACTATGTGGAGAGGCAGACTGATTTAGAATAGTATGGTTAAGATAGTACAGAAGAAAATACTTCTAGAATAAATCATAAAAGGCCTTCAATGCCACGCTAGGAAATTTGGACTTTATTCTGTGAGCAAAAAATGAAACCTGTAAAGTGTGTATACAGCTTTTTGTTTGTTTTTGTTGTTGGTGGTTTTGTTTTATGTAAGGGAATGAGATCAGTTCCAGATTTCAGGGAAATAATCCTGGCAATCATATAGCAGAGGGAGTGAAAAAAAAGAGAAAAAATATTTTACTGTCATCCAAATGAGATAATGAGGATGTGAACTAGACCAATGACAATGAGAATAGAAGGAGAGAGAGATTTCAGAGGCAAACTGGGGAAACATGGCAAATGAACAAAGAAGATGAGCAATAGGTCTCTAGCTTGAATAACAGAGGACGGTGGTGGTACCTAGAAGTGAAAAGTGGGTATGTGTTGGAGTGCAAAATTTTATAAACCACAACTCTGAGATGATTACCAGACATACATGCTAATATGTTTTGCAAGCTTAGAAGAGAAAGTATGAATAAAAATGTAATTACTGTAACCATCTCAATTCATGGATTCCTGAATCCATGAGTGAAAAGGGTGCTCAGGGAGCTAGCATCAATAAGAGAGCAGACAAGAAAATCAAGGACAGAACCTTAGGGCACACTTGCTTAAGGAGCTGGAAGTCCAGCCAGCAAACAGAGAAGGAGAGGTAGGAAAAGAACCAGGAGTTTTAAGAATAGCAATAGTGTAGTAGCTACAAGTGCATGATCTGCAGTTAGTCACTCACTAGCCCTGTGACCCTGGCTGAATAACTTACCTTTCTGAGTTTCAGTCTGTTAGAATTTGAAAGCCTATACCTTCAACTATAAAATACGGATAACAGGAGTACCTCAAAGAGTTATCGAAGATTAAGAAAAATAAAGTTTTAGTGCCTGGAACAAAACTACTAATACAGTAAGTAGTCCTAATAATAGAATGGGTAACTTAAAATTACCAATGAATTTTGCATGAGGTTACTAGCATCCCTTAAGAAACTATTTTAAGTACAGGGGGAGAGCTGTGTTTACAAGACTAAAGGAGTTAAGGAAGAAAACTCTGGAGTGAAGATAAACTACTCTGTGTGTAAAGCCTACAAAAAAATAACTGTTTTAAAATCTTTGTCCTTATCATTCCACGTGTCTCACCATCATTCCATGCTTAGCAAAGTACCTGCTCCATATGAATACAACAACAAATGCTGAATACGAGAAAACTGAGCCAAAAGAAGGAAGAAATGAAGAAGCAAGAAATCTTAGTTCTACAAAGAATCTTAAGGGAAACAGAATTAGGAGCATAAAATTCCTTTCCAGTTTAGCCTTGGAAATGAACAGAGATGATTTATCCTCCGACTCGGGAAAACAGAAGGTAAGTATAGGTGAAATACAAAGGGGAGAAGACAAGGGGATTCACATTAGACAGCCTCTGTCAGCCTCTGTGCGCAGAGTACGAGGATTCCAAAGTCAGTTTAGAATCTGGAGAAAACAAATTAGTTGGTTCCTCCATTCCAATATATATTCAACTTCATTTCTGTCTCCAATACCCTGGTCTAGTGTCCCATGATCTCTTAGATTCTATCAGGGGCCTCCAGAGCAGCTCCTCTTTCTACAGACTTTACCTTTTCCAAGGTGTGGTATATTCTCTTGAGAGCCCACATTTCCTTCCACTATGTCCACAATTCTTATAAGACGTCAACCCCTCTGAAGCTGCCTGATTCTCTACCCACCAGAATTAATTATTCTCTCCTCTAGGCTACTTCTGTTCCTTGTACAGTTTGATTACTCAATTTATTGTTCCGTATCGCAATCACTTCTTCATGTCTGTTCCAGTAAACTCCTAAAAAGGGAGTAACATCTTCCTTATCTTTACTCCTCCAGCACTTAATTCAGCATTTATTATATAAAAAGCAGTCAATGTTTGTTTTGTCTAACTGAAGTAAGGGATTAAACAACATGAGTAATCTCTTGACTAGAAGGAATCACAAAACAAAAAGTTAAGTGTTCAAATCTGCATCATTCAGATAACCTTCCTACTTTACTAGGTATTAAACAGCAGCTAAGACAGTCAATCTTTTTATTCCTACTAATGGAAAAGTAAAAGGATTGGACAGTCAAAAAATACAAAACTCAATACTTAAAAATAAATTATATTCTAACAGTTATATTTGAATATACACGTTTCCATGTCCCTGGAATTCACCTTGAACACAATAATTAAATTATACTAGGAAGGGCTTACACAGAAAGAATACTCTGTCTCTCTTCAAGTTATTCAGTACCAGGAAGACATGTAATAGTGGACTGATAAAAAAACAGACTATCCTTGCAGTGGAAGTGGTTAAGGGAAGCATTTTGGTTTCAAAATAAATTGGCATGCAAAACAGAGAGAGTATTTAATGATAACAATAGCAAGTATCAGGGACTTTCATGATTAAGTACAGTAGCTGTCTGAACAAAACTTAAAGCAAAAATCACCAATATATCAACTATAGGATCTCCTACAATGAAGTTCCTGAACTAGATCAAAATTAATCCCAAAACGATTTTTAATTAAAGCACTTTCGTATAAACCATAGCACTAACATCAATACGAAAACCAAAGAACCTTAAGCCTCTCCTGGGCTTAAAGAAGCTTGCAAGGCTGGCCACGTGTTATTACTAAGAAATTTTCTGGAGTCTGGGAGAAAAATTCTAAGGTTCTGTTAAAGAAAATATCACATTTTTTCTTAAGTACATATAATAGATTGTTCCTTGCTTAGGCCTAATTCTGGTAATGTTACAGTTTTTTGTTTTTTGCTTTGTTTTGTTTTTTACAGTTGTTACATTCAAGAACTTATACAGTGCTGTATGTCAATTACGTCTCAGTAAAACTGGAAGAAAACAATGATCACAGTTGGGGTGGGGGCACGAGGAAACAATGATGGGGGACATATAAGAGCTCCTTATATTTATTATTTTCATACATTCACATATACTTTATACATTTTGAAGCTTTTAATAAATTAAAAAAAATAAAAAGAACTCTAGTTCAGAAAGACTATACCCAATTAACTGTATGTCTCAAAAAAAGAAAGCTTCACTACCCTAATTCCTTATTAACAAGTTTATAATATTCAAAACAATCATCTGAAATACTTTAAATGTGATATAAATAATTTTGATTTCATAGTTTAGGAAAGCAACTAACATCACTCACAAAGTACTAGGTCCCATGCTGAGTACTATATGGCCTAGCTCATCTACTTATCACATTCTTAACAACCTTCAAGAATAACCTGAAATTAATCTTTTGTTTTTTTTTTTTGAGCTGAAGAAACCAGGAGTTAATCAAGGTCAAATAACCTGCCCCAAATCACCTATTATGTATCACAGTTGAGATTACAACTCAGAACTATTTGACTTTATACTACACATTGATAGCTCCTTCAGGAATTACAATGATCATGGCCTCTATTTTATAATGAACTTTGTTATACAGCTACACAGTGAATTTCTCAAAGGTTACATAAAAATAATGAGAATGAGAGCAAACACTGCCTTAGCGTTAAAAAAATTTTTTTGGTTACCCAAACTTTATCTAAAACATGCCGTAATCCAATCCACAAACAGCTGCCCTTCAGCTGCAACCCAGACTGCCCCACAGTTCTCAAATGATTACTAAAGTTTAATTCCTCATGAACTTTCTTCATGTTAGATCCACAAGCCTTCTTCTAACAATGAATGTTTGTCAGAATAGCAATTTCTCAAACAATAGAGTCACTATACAATGAATCTAACTCAGATTACTTTTTCAAAACTTCCTTAAGACTCTGGAACACAGTTCTCAAACGCCCTCTCACTCCTAGTTGTATATTGCTTTTGCAATCAGATTCAACTGGCTGTGTATATTTCATTCCAAACTGAAATACATCTTGTCAGGGCAAGCAGAAATAGCATTTTCTGCACTATTTGTATTATCCCAGAAACACCTAAGGACATAGGTGTTTACTAAATTCTCAGGAAATATAGCATTTTAAATAGTAAATATACAGTTATCTGTGTACTTGAGTAAAACTGGAGTAAACCAAAGGTATCAAATCTGTACATAAGCTCTTTTACTACCCATAATTTTGACACCAACCAGAGAAACCACTATATACAGGAGCTCAGCAAAGTCAATTTAAAGCACAACTATAACTTATTTCTAGCATCACATTCAAACAGGTCTTTAATACACAAATTAGACCCAAGATCTATCTAATAAATGGTCTTTTCACCTCCATCTAAAACATATGCGCATGTATAAAATAAATCACTAAAACTACATCTGCTACAAAACTCAAATGCTAAATTGAGCCCTGTGGGAATTTTGCTTATTTTGTTAGCAAATTTACTAGAAAATCTTTTTCCACATATATTGCATATAGACTTTTCATATGTGTGTTATACACAGTCAAGTTTCCAAACAGTTACACAAGTCAAAAGTTTTACATCTCCCTACATTAATATTCAAACCCTATCTACTGAAAAAATGTTCTAATTTAGTGCATTAGTGTGATCTAATTAGTTGTCATTTCTATTACTTAAGCCCTATTTTATTTTAGAAACTCTTCTGCCTGTAAAAGGACCTAGTTCACCCGAAACAAAGTCCTAGAACTTTCAGAAAAAATTCTGTTACAAAAATGTACTCTTGTAGCTAAATAAAAACTAGGCTTTTAGTTTACAAAACAGTAATCTTACATTATGATACACAAAATAAAACAAATTAGAGAATGCGCTATGCTTTAAATACAGAGATGATCTCCAACAATGAGCCCACATCTAACAAATACTGTAGATAATAGTCATTATGTTAAGTGGAACGTAGGTTTAAAAAAATTTGTTTTTTAATTTTATTTAGAATGTTTAAAACGACGTTTTTTTAAACTTCCTAAAGTGCTTTTCAGATCTCAAAAAGGAAACTGAATTCTATACAGCTGAACCAGGTTACACGCTAAGTTACAGCCCGTGTGAAACACGACTTCTTCGGAATCAATAGACCAAATCTTGTTTACCGTGGAAGAGAAAAGAGAAACCTTGCATATAACTACTAAACGCTCAACGAGATATTGTCGAATAAACTCCAGTACGGTGACTGATAGAAGATACACTGGCCAGTAGCCGGCTGGGGTCCTTAAAAAATATAGCAGGGGTTTACCCAGTTCCGAAGGTGTAAACAAACCCATCGCCACTGCAGAAGGTAAACAATGAACCTGCAACGAGGGTGAGGGGCCGGTTTTTGCCAACTACAGTCTCAGAGGCCCGGGAAAGGGAAACAAGAGGGAAACACAGCGTACACCAGACACTTCGCAGAAATCACGGGCTCCAGGTTTCACTACCGAGTTATCAATGCTGCGGGTCCCCCAGGGCAGTGGGCAAAGAGAAAAACAGTCACGCAGTCAGCAAGGACCGAGCAGGTCCGGCTTCGGCGCTGGGGGACGGGGAGGGCAGGATGTGGTCGCCCTTCCCTCAGACGTCCTCCGGCAACCTAAATAACAGCCTCTACCTCCCTCCGGCCGCCCCTGGGATTCAGCTGCTCGAGCTCCGGGACAGGAGGACAACGCTCCCCCGCGGATCTAGAGAACCCAGAGGGTCGGCGACTCCGCCGAGTCCCGCTCGGTGCTCCCCGCAGCACCCAGAGGCCCGGAGAAGGGCTCGGAGCGAGGAAAGCGGGCACCGGGAAGGGGGATGGGTCTGGGGAGACTGCCCCCGGCTCGGCTCCCGCGGGCCGGCAGGCGGGGCTCGGGCTCTGCCTCCCGCACCCCCGCGGGTCCCGTGCGGAGCCGGACTCTGCCCACGGCCCCGAGCCCCCGGCTCCTCCCCACTAGGATGCCCTCGCCGGCGCCCGCGGCGCCCCGCGTTACCTCGGGTCAGATCCAGCGGGACGTTCTCCTCGCCGCTGTCATTCCGCCCTGCGCGAAACAGACACATAGCCCCAATTAGGATTCGCTCCCAGGCCAGCGGAGGCAGCCCTGGCTCCGGCCAGCGCCCCGGCTCGTTCCCCCCGCCCATGACCAAGGGTAGGCAAGTGCCAGGGGTGGCGGTTGCCCGGCGACGAGGGGTGAGGGCCGCAGCGAACTTACCTCGTATTCGGAGGTTCTTCAGCGAGCGGCCGCGGCCGACCGCCGCCATATTGACGGGTTTCAGTCACAACACCGGAAACCTCGCCCAATCGCGCGAGAACCCCTTCCCCTCCCCTCGCGCCGCGCCCGCCCCCCGCGGCGGCAGGCGGCAGGCGGCGGGTGGTGCCGGCTTAGCCCCGGGCGCGGAGGGAGCGCGGTGCCAAGTCTGGATCTTGATAGAGTCTGCGGAGCGCGCGCGCGCGCCCGCCAGTCCCGGAGGCGGAGGGCGCGGCGACGCGCTCGGCCCTCCGGGAGCACGTCCGCCAGGAGGGGGCATTTCCCACGAGGGGAATCCCATTGATGCGAGCTTGCAGCGTGGAGGATGCTTCCCCTCCAGCCGCCGCGGAAACCGTGGTCAAAACCGACACGAAGTGGGAGGAGGCCTTCATGCGCCAGGCTGGCCACCTGCTGAAACCATCCTGCATGATTGTTTTCAAGTCCTGAGATAGCCCTCTTTCCTTATTCGTCAATTAAAACGATTTTATTAAAACAACAACAACAACAAAAATACAAAACACTGCGCAGTTGTAACTAAATCCTGCCTAGAGTCGCTTTGCTCCAACCAAGTTAACACGTAACAAAGTTTATTTTCCAACCTCACTGACCACCGTGCTAAGAAGCCTTGCACTTGATCTTCAAAGCCACACTCAGCCAGGCTGGCTTCTCTAAGTGGAAGTAGTCGGGTGGAAGTTTTGCTTTTGACCGCTTGTAGTAGGACCCGAGAACGGGGTGAAAAGTCGGGAGTGCCGGGTGGTGGTCCCTGGCGGTGGGTGGGATTGTTCCCGCGCACGCGCGGGGGCCTGGAGGCCCGAGGAGAGAGTTTCCTCTCTGCCTGGAAAGAGAAGCTGCTAAAGCCTCTGTCTGGGTTTTCCCCTCTGTGTAGCTCCTGAAACAATGGGCAATGTGGATGTTGTGGATTAATATTTTTTACAGATGAACCTAACAAGTATTAAGTGTAGAGACTTTAATCAATATATATACACCTGGCCCCTGACCCAGCAACTTTCTCTTAAACTAGATTAACTTTGAAGAGAGGGGTGAGCTTTTTGTCGCCTACTGTTCCTCAACACTTGTCTTTCTATATTCCATGAGACTGGAGGTTAATTAACAGTGGAGATCTTGCCTTAACCTGTCTTATCCCGGCTACCAGTTAATGCAGTGCACAGCATAAAATAAGTGTTCAATAAATAATGAGGTAGCTGAGTAAATGCCCTGGATTCCTTCTTTGTTTCAATGCTCTTTCTGCTGTTTAAAAAAAAAAAAAAAAAAAAAAAAAAACTTTTTTGGAAA
>NW_006788081.1:35604-47163 GCF_000442215.2 Lipotes vexillifer
CCCGGGTGTCTGGGGCCTGTGCGCCGTGGCGGGAGAGGCCACAACAGGGAGAGGCCTGTTTAAAAAAAAAAAAAAAAAAAAAAAAGAAGCTATTTGGAGATATCAATTGCAGTCGTTAAAAATAGGGAACAATTGGAAACACTTAAACAACCAAAGTAGGGATTATGCAAATTATTGCAGCCATTAAAAATGACGATGCAGGTCTAGTTTACAGGAAATACTGTTCATGATATTAAATCAAGCAAGAAATTACAAAGTTCCCTTTTTTATAAACACTTAAAATACATAACAGAAGTATACTTTATAAAATATCTTACATGTCTATGTCTGGAGAGAAAAATCTGAGATGTACCTCAAAATGTTAACTTGTTTTTTCTCCTTAAATTGTGGAATTACACATACAGTTTTTGTTCTCGTTTGTCTGTACTTTTAAAATGTCCTATAATTAATACATATCAATTGTAAAATAAGTAAAAACTTTAACGAGAAAACTAAAAGCAGCATAGGGTAGCATCATCAAGAAAATAAAAGAGAAACACTGCTTCCTTAGGATACTATTCTCTGTATATTCCAGGTCCTTTTCTTAGGAGAGCTGCAATCAGTATCTGCTGCTGATACTGCTCTTAGATTCAAGGAGGCAACACAATTAGAGTGCTTTTTAAAAATGTCCTCTGACATTACCAAGCAGTTACAGCCTAAGGCAAAAATCACAAAACTTGAGGTCTGGATAGGACATTAAATTTGTGTATTTCAGTCTCTTCATGTATCACATTTCACCATTTTAGAAAAGTAGAAAATCTGTCAATGAAAATTCTACCAGATTCTTAGAATGGTTTCAATTTTCAACCAACCCCTTTTACCCTATTTATAAAATTCCTATCTATTCTGAATTAACCCTTTCCCAGTACAATTTAACTTCATTTTCTTTTTCAGTCTTCGTGAAAACTGAGTACAACTGATCCACTTTTAAAGTACTTAGGGTACATGAGAGCCTGAATCTAACAGTCTTTCATCGTTATAACTATATGCTCCTATTTAAAGATCATTATTCAATTACTCCATCTCTTTCAGGAGAAAAACAAAATCATCTTTCTCCAAGACTTACATCCTACAGTGAAACTCGTTTTTTCCTCTGTTACTATCCCAGTCATTTGACTGGCTGTGATCTCCATGTTTGTTCTTAAGGTGAATGGCATTTCTGGTAAAAAGAACACGTTCTTAGTGTTTGCAAAAGACTTTCAACTAGGAAGCAGGAGTTTCGGTAAATTTTAGTAAGGAACACATTTTACAATGTTATGTTTGCTTTTTAAACCATAACACTACATTATCGATCTTAGTCAGCTTGTTGTTAAAATCTCTAAGTTATTTTCTAAACTTGCCAATAGCTAGCCATTCCTCTTTTTGAAACTTGTTTTTCTTCCCTGTTTATTTTAGCCCACTCCTCTGTCTTACTCATTTTGTTTACTTCTTACTACTTTTCCAGGTCATTTTGGTTCCAATCTGGTCATTGAGAATGTGACTTCCTCTTCTTAGTTTTCATTTCCCAATTAAGTTTCATTTACTGTGTGAATGACTGTTTTTTCTCATAGTATTAGTCATTGATAAAAAATGTTATATGAGATTAGGTCCAGGACCACACCTCTAAAGATAACTGCTTGTTTTGGAAGATACAATGACTTCATTGATAGTCACTCTGGGTTCTATTCCCTATCCAATTACATACAGTTAATAATTCTAGTTTATACACCAAATTATATGTTTCAGATACAGTGATAACATTGAAGAGAAACAAAGCCTTGCCAAAATCTTTGTTCCCTTTATCTATCTGCCTTATTACATAGGCCATACGAAGATAAAGCAAGTCAAAAACCACAACATTTGGTCAGTCTATTTTTTGGTAATTTCTCTTCTTAGTTAAACCACACATTTAACATCTAGATAAAGGCCATTAAAATGACGGGCAATAGACTAAATTAAACAGATATTATAATCCTACACAGGGTTAATTATGAAGATTCAGCCTTGGTCACAGCACAAAGTTGCCTCTTAGTATTGTTCCTTTAAATTTTAATCTCTGTCCCAAAATCTCGTGTAAATTTAATTTTTAAAAATTCTGTAAGATATAAAGGCCCTCAATGAAAACAGCTTTAAATGAAGTATAAGCATATGTTTGTGAAAGAAGATGCATAAATTCATAAAATCTGGAAGGGTATGCACTAAAATTTCAACAGTGATTATCTCTGGTTGGTAGAAATTTGAGTGATTTTATTTTTCTTTTTTCTCATTTTAATTGTTCCAAAACAAATTTTTACTTGTGAATAAAATTTTTAAGGAAAACTGTTTTAGAGAAATTTTGTTGGCTACCCTAAACCACAATTATAAACATTTGATTATAATAATTTGTTAAGCAGTGGACCTATCAAAATTTGTTTGTTTATGTATAAACAAACAAATCATTTAAAAAGTGCATTTGTGCACATACTCCAATACATGTGTATTAACTTTCTTATTTACTAGAATATAAAACATAAAGATGAAATTAAAATGGTTCAAAGTAATTCTTATGTTGCTTTACTAGTGGCAAAAACAAAAGCAAAGGAGCTGAATATACTTCATTATTTTAAAAATCTGTTGTTAAAATCTTTGTGGTACAGCAATTCAAAAGTCCAATTCTAAGAGTTTATTTGGATATTGAGTTTTAGTGGCTGGAATTACAAAATACAAAGTTAGAAGTGGAAGAATTACTCTGTTGGCTGCAGTTTCTAAATCATAACACTCATTTTTCAAATCCATCCAAACTCCATCCATTCAAAATAAATTTTTTTAATGTAATTTGGCTACTAAATGTCCATCTTCCCTAGTGTCAATTCATTTTCATAGCAAACTGGAAGGCATAACATTTAGAAATGTTTAGCAAATGATCTCAAAATGGTTTTGAAACTCTTAATCTGAAAGATTCTAAGCATGTTAGAAACTCTGTTTCCATGATTTTTAAGCGTAGATATAAAACTTTATGTAGATGACACGTTTATATTTTTGTTTTCAGAAAAAACCCCACAAAACTATGGAAGTGTTTCCAAATGCCTATTATCTAAATGCTCTCTTCCTAGCACAAATTTCTCTGAAAATTAATAACTTTCTTAGCTATTGTTATCATATTTACCTTGAAGGGAAAGTTTAGATTTAATCTTTTTTTTAAATTTCTGTTAAGATACAGTGCTACTGGAAATCATCAGTCATCATGAAAAACAGTTTGGCACTAAATAAATATCAGACATCTGCATGGTACAAAAGGTTTTCATAGTCACTCCTCATTTCAAAGTGTGTGAAAACTAAACTGCATTTTTCTATTCTTCTGTGAATCCCTTTTAAATTATCATTTATAACAACTGCTTTGTTGATTTTTTCATAAAACATTGTTTTTATTAAGGAAGTTGTTTACTGATAGGAATATATATTCTTTGATACACCTTTACTTTGGTCGTGCAGAAAAAGAGTAGTTATTGGTGTAAAAGAGTAGTTATTGGTGTATTTTACCACTGGACAGAATTTAGCAAACACCATAAACTGAGATGTGTAGAAACATCTATGCTTCCATCCAACTGCACTGAAAAGCTTCCATAATGCCTATTTGTTCAAGTACCTTTTTCTTCAAGTCTTCAGTTTGTTTGTTTTTTCTTTTCCTTTATCTGTTTTGGTTGATCAATGGGACTGCATTTTAGTTTTGTCAACAAATTGTTTTCTTTGTGTGTTTTTTAAGCTATTATTTTTTACCATAGCAGGAAATGCCACTATATTCCCCACTGGTATGGACCTCTTTGTTGACAAAAAGAAGGGTCTTTTTGCAAAGCAATGAATTCAATACTGCATGGCTTCTAACATTACAGGAAACAATTATTTTCATATCTTCAATTATCTGCATAATATTTTTAAATATTTTGCTAATCAGATAGCTTTATACTATCATTAGCTAACATCCTAAGGAACAGTATACACTTAGAGTTAAATAATATTAAAGGATAATGTGCATAAATTTATATTTCACATAATCTTAATAATTTCAATATTTTAAAATGTTGGCTGACATTGTGACATCTGATTACATTATCATTGCTTTTTCCTTGTAATGATGTTGTTAAAGTGCTAGTATCAGGAATAAGAATATCTGATCTTCCATATTTTAAAATCTTGTGCTTGTGCTTTCATTCTTTGTGTTACATACACATAGTTCCTTTGCAAGATTCTTTATAAACCATGTATCCACTTTGTTAAAGATAGTTTAAAATATACTCCTTAAATCCAATTATCTGGATGTGATATATGGACATATGCCCAAGTGAAAAGACTTCCTAGGTGAGTGTTGTGAGCTCCCCTGAGTTGCAGAACCCCCAGTTTTCCCTCAGGATACCTTACATGACTCATGCCAATATAACCTACTAATCAAATGACAGGTTGATTGTTAATCTGTATAATAAATATCAATAGCTTAATTTCTTTTCTTTTCTTTTTTTTTTTTTTTTGGCTAAAATAAATCTCCAAAACTTCTCCACCAAAAACCAAAAACCTAACACTGTACTAAAATTAGAACAACACTGAGCAAATAGAAAACTGGAAAAGCCCAGCTATCTAGAGGGCAAATGCCAATAGTATACCTGGGCTTTGAAGGTTAAGCAACTACCAGAAGGTAGAAAAGCAGAACATGACACTTCTGCGTTAAACCCAGTATCCTAGAAGTGGACCGAAGTGGACCCAGGTTGGTAGTGCCCCCTGGCTTCCAGAAGTAGCAATTACAAATCCTTTATGGAGAAAAATACCCACTACATAACTCCTAGGCTCTTCACATTTAAGATCAAACAAATAAAAGTTCATGGTCAAAGATCATTAAACTCATAGGAAAAAGTCACCATGAGTAAGAATCAATAGAAATAAAAATCAGCAGAATTATAGCCCATGGACTTCAGATATCATGATCAGAAGCAGAATATAAAAAGATATCTTGATAGATAGATAAGTAGATAGGTAATTTTTTTTTTAATGAACAATTTCTGATTCCATCCATGATGGAGAATAGGTATTGGATTTATTTTCCCACAATAAACAACTGTTAATCTAGACAAAATATATGAACGACCATTTTTAGGCATTGGACAATAAATAGTGTGTACCATGACCTTGAGATATAAGAAACAAATAGGGTGAACTCAACATTCTCTCTGGCTTTTTGCCCGAGGACACCTTTCAAAATAAAACACAAAGCTGTGGAAACCAAATAGAGAAGAGTAGTCTCACTGAATAGAGGAAAGAAAGATTAAAGTGTAGACTAAAGATTAAAGAACCAAGTGAAAATTCTAGAAATGAAAAATACAATATTAAAATTGTAAAACTCCATTAGATGATGACATATTGGACACTAAAAAAGAAAGGAATTTGAAGACAGGCCAATAGAATGACTAGAGAAGAAAAAGAAAGAGAAAGAAAAGAAAGAAAGAAAGAAAGAAAAGAAAGAAAGAAAGAAAGAAAGAAAGAAAGAAAGAAAGAAAGGAAGGAAGAGCAAGCCTCTGTGATCCATATTTTTAAAAAAAAGGAAGTTTAATAATCTAATCTGGTTGTTATAGACACTAAATAAATTTTGTCCACCACTCACTCACACAAAAAGGCCCCTCATTATTGGCAAGTTGGATAGCTATAGAGTGGCCTGTGCTCCATCTATTTCCCATCATAAATGGCTGATGTTACAGATGGACCCCATGGGTCAAATCTGGCCCATAATAATTTGGGATAATAATTAGGATAACCTGTTTGGTCTGAATAGTGCTTTTAAGAAAACTTGAATCAGCAGTAAAAAAAAAAAAAAAAGTAGGAATTATATATATAAACCTTGATATCGCTTCTTTTGAAAAATTGGAGACTCTACTGACACCAGGCCCATAATCCATCAGATTTGAGTCATATATCAGTAGGGCCTAAGTGGGAAACAAATGGCAAACTCAAACTTGGGAATTTGAGGAAGCCTTAATAAAGAGATTGATTACTCATGTGTGGACAGTGTGTTGGGAAACCACAGTGTAAAGAGCAGTAGCCTGGGACCGGTATAACCTCAGGGAGCGATTGCAATCTCAGAGGAAGGAGAGGGAGAAGCATTGGAACCAGAGTGGCAGCATAATGGAGAAGGCTGTCTGGCAGAGCTGTGACTTTGGGTGAAGGACACAGCTAGCTCATGACAATGCCTCAGGGAGGAAGCCAGACGAATAAATATCCAAACCTCACTCTCTGTCTGTTTCTGGTAGGGCTCCCCAATGGCCGAATGAAACTGGAAGCTATAAGTCAAGGGAGTTTCTTGAGTCAGCCCATAAAGGGTAGTCCTGAGGGGCACAGAGCAGGGTGGAAAAGATTGGAGGGGGGATCTCGAGGGCCAAGCAGGCGATATCCAGTATAATTAGCAACGGACTCCTGTAGACAGACCTTATATTCTACTGTTTGCCACAGTCCCTACCATTCTCTATTGTCCCCACATCAAAGATGAGTATCAGTTGCCAGTGATCATCAGGTTGGCACTATGGTGTTTCTTATAGGACAGAACCTTTGCTCTATGTCTCTATCAAAAGTGAGCAAGGAAAGATAGACGACCAAATTCTTCAAGAAAACTGAGAATATATATATATATATTTCTTGTAGAAGAGAAATATTACTATGTGTTTAATATATAAACAAAATAAACAAAATTAAAATAATAAAAAATAAACAAAATCTTTGTCTTTCATATAAATATATATAACTAAATATATATGTGTATATATATATATATATATATATATACATATATACACACATACATACCTTGCCTGCTTTACTGACAAGGTTAGGTCCCCTTTTGTTAGTAGCACTCTGATTTTTGTATTGGGAAATTATCTTGAGTATAGTCTTGCTTGAGAGGATAATTCTAGGTGACTCTCTTTCACTTGGGAGACAAAGCATTAGGAGCCTCCCTGCCCCCACCATGTGGGCAGGCACATGACTTAACCAGTCAATGGAGTTCTCTCTCTAGGGACTTTGATTCATGAGTGAGTTATGCAAAGGCAATAATTAATTTCTGTTGCTTGCAGCCAAGAACTCTGAATCTTTATCTAAACTTCAGTAGGAAGACCATTAATAAGTTAGTGTTTTTTTTTGTTTTTTTTTTTTTTTCTTGCGTTATGCGGGCCTCTCACTGTCGTGGTCTCTCCCATTTGCGGAGCACAGGCCCCGGACGCGCAGGCTCAGTGGCCATGGCTCACGGGCCCAGCCGCTCCGCGGCATGTGGGATCTTCCCGAAACGGGGCACGAACCCGCGTCTCCTGCATCGGCAGGCGGACTCTCAAGCACTGCGCCACCAGGGAAGCCCAATAAGTTGGTGTTTAAACATGCTTTTTGACATTTGCAAAACTCTTCTAATTCAATAGGCTGTGGAGACAGAGAGGAATTGCTACATGCAGATGAACCCCCAGAGACAAGGTGCCTCTTGCACATCCATTATTTTACCAAATTTGCAGTTAAAGCTTAAGATTGTGACTATGCCCCAGCCTACTCTAGGAGAACATATACACAGCCTAATTTTTTTTTTTTTTTTTGCGGTACGCGGACCTCTCACTGCTGTAGCCTCTCCCGTTGCGGAGCACAGGCTCCGGACGCGCAGGCTCAGCGGCCATGGCTCACGGGCCCAGCCGCTCCGCAGCGGCCCAGCCGCTCCGCAGCCGCTCCGCAGCATGTGGGATCTTCCCGGACCGGGGCACGAACCCGTGTCCCCTGCATCGGCAGGCGGACTCTCAGCCACTACGCCACCAGAGAAGCCCCTAATATTTTCCTCAATGAAACAGGGTGAAAACTGTCACTGAATTAGAAAACAGATGTTTCTATTATGAAAACCAGGATGACTGTCTCCCTAAGGGTTGCAGGAAATATCAAATAAAAAATGATGTCCACACTGTAACCTGAAACTCAGATGCAGGAACTGGACCTGGCTCAGACATTGGGTTTATTTATTATTATTTTATTTTTGTTTATTGTGTTTAATCTTAGGTGTTTCTATATTACTCTCAAATATCAGCTGGTAAATAACTGGGAGTCAGAGCAATTTTGCCATCATTAAAATAATGCTCATCTCAACAGAATTCCATTCAGTTGACATGTTCAAAACGTATAATAGCAAACAAGCAAGCAAGGTGATAATGATAAAATTAACATGGGTCAGGGACTTCCCTGGTGGTCCAGTGGTAAAGAATCCACCTTCCATTGCAGGGGACACGGGTTCGACCCCTGGTTGGGGAACTGAGATTCCACATGCCTAGGGGCAACTAAGCCCGCGCGTCACAACTATTGAGCTCGCGCACCTCAACCAGAGAGCATGTGTGCCACAAACTACAGAGCCCACGCACTCTGGAGCCTGCGCACCACAACTAGAGAGAGAAAACCCGCACGCCACAACTGGAGAGAAGCCCGAGCAGACTGCGTGCCATGATGAAAAGATCCTGCATGCCTCAACAAAGACCCCATGTGCCACAAGTAAGACCTGACGCAGCCAAAAGAAATAAGGAAAATAAATAATAAATAAAATAATATTAAAAAAGATAAAACAGTGTATCTAGATACCTTTTAGAAAAAGTTAATATGGGTCAGACACTGTACTAAATGCTTAAGTACATAGTTTTTAATTAATTTTCACAGCACTGTAAAGTACGGACTTTCATATTTTATAAATGTAGATCCTGAGTCTTAGCAAAGTTTAGATTCTTATTCAAGGTTATGTAACTTAGCTGATAATCTCAAGCAGGAGGCAGAAGAAATGACATACGTAGTCACTAAAATAAACCCTTAAGTATGTGGAATAATTGTGACAAGCATCAGCATGTATTTCAAAATTAGTCATAATAATAATGTGATAATATTTGAGTCCTTATGATGTGTCCAGAACAATGCTTAGCATTTTACAGATGTAATGACACATAATTTGCCAGGGAAAAAAATTGTAATTTGCAGTCTATTTCTGTCCAATCCTCCATCTTTTTACCTTTTTCTCCCAACTGGATCCTTCCCATCTGGTTTTGAATAAGCTCAAGTCTTTTCTCTCTTAGAAACAAACAATCTATTCCCCAGAACAAAATAATAAAGCCCTTTCTTCACTTTATTTTCCCATCTGGCTATTACTTATATCATTTTCCTTACTTTTGCAGTAAAATTTCTGGAAAGAGGTGTCCATTATGTCTGTCTCAATTTTCTAACCTTCCATTCACCTCTCAGTCCATTTGTGGACATGGGATGCTAACCTCCTTCAAGGAAGTACTCGCTGCCCAGCTGAGGGGAATGTGGTCTGCAGACTGCCTCAAACTGTCTGCTTCTTCAGGGTCTGCCTCAGACTCAGTGTCATCTTGCACAAGGTCATGCCCTTCCCAGGGTGGCCCATGTATGGTGATGAGTGAGGTAAAAGGACTGGCCATTTTGGCCTGGGTAGAGTTTACTCTGAAGGCCCCCATCTGGTTGGTTGAGGATGTTGGGCTTGGATCCCAGTTTAACTGCTTTCTCTGCTCAGTCATGTTTCTTTCCCTTCCTTTCACAGATTTTCATCCCTAATAGTTACTCCAAACTCTATCCCAGAATCTGCCTCCTAACGCAGGGCACCATTGCAGTCAGCTTGGGCTTGATTGCTTTCTAAGGTCACCTATTATCCACATGTTGATAAATCGAATTGGCATTTCTCAGCCATCAATTTACTCAACCTCTTATGGCATTTGAAACAGCAATTAAGGAAAAATTACAGTGGCAGCCTACTGGATTAACACATTCTTTGCAGGCATCACTTATACTTTCATTGTCAAATATATAATAAAAGGCTTCAAATACCATGTAAAGTATAGGAGTATAAAACAAGTAAGACAGAGTCTTTATTTTGGGGACCCCTGTTTAATGATGAGTCATTGGACACTGAGAATGAATGAGCAGAAGCAGAGAAACTTCTGGTTTTGAGCTTGGGCAAATGGATTATACATTTGTCACTGAGATAGAATCTACAAGAGGGATCATCAACTGAAAGGGGGAAGAGAATGAGCTCAGTTTTGAGTCACGTGAGTTAGAGGTACTTGTGGGATATCCACATAGAGCTGACTTGAGAGTAATTGCAGCAGAGATCAGATTGCAGCAAGTTGAAGATTGAATATAACTTGAGAATGTGGCAGAGGGTGAATAGAGGCCAGGGATTCCCAAACCTGGCTAAGCATTAAACTCATATTTAGAGTTAATTAAAAATTGATTGAAACCAGCAAGGTTCTACTGTATGGCACAAGGAACTATACTCAATATTTTATAATAACCTATAAGGGAAAAGAATCTGAAAAATAGATAGGTTATATATATGTAAAACCGAATCACTTTGCTGTATACCTGAAACTAACACAACATTATAAATTAACTATACTTCAATTAAAAATAATGATTGAGGGCTTCCCTGGTGGCGCAGTGGTTGAGAGTCTGCCTGCCGACGCAGGGGAAGCAGGTTTGTGCCCCGGTCTGGGAAGATCCCACGTGCCACGGAGCGGCTGCGCCCGTGAGCCATGGCCACTGAACCTACAGGTCCGGAGCCTGTGCTCCGCAGCGGGAGAGGCCACAACAGTGAGAGGCCCGCATACCACAAAAAAATAAAATAAATAAAATAAAAAAAAAAAAATAATGATTGAAAAGTTTCTTCCCCAGAGATTCTGATTCAGTTGATTTGAGGAGGATGTGTATTTTTACAAACTCTCCAGCGCTACTGTGTTCAGTGCAGGTCCTCTGGAAAGCAAACACCAAGATGGAGTGAAAGTGTAGTAATTTTCTGGGGGTGGGGGAGGGTGGCACAAATACATGTGTCAGAGGAAATGGGAGGGAGGCGGGGAAGGCTGGAGGACCCACCAGGCAGCAGCGCAAGTCTGACCTCATGAAGGGAGGAGGGGGAGATGATTGGGTAGAAGCATCTCAGAATGCTATGTGGGATAAGGAAGGGTTAGCCAGGCTGCTGGAAGCTTATGTATCTTTCAGGAACAGGCCTGCCATGCTCAATTGCTGGCTACACAGGAGCAGTCTGTGGGAAACGTGGCATTGGCACAACTGTGGGGATGGATTTCAGGGGGTCTTTGGTTAATTAAGCTCTCCGTGGTTGAAAGTCTGTGAGGCACATTCTTCTGGCTGCCACATATACCCTAATTTTTTTTTTTTTTTTTTTTTTTGGCCACACCAGGCGGCATGTAGGGGTCTTAGTTCCCCAACCAGGGATTGAAACTGTGCCCCCTGCAGTGGAAGCATGGGAGCCCTAACCACTGGACCACCAGGGAATTCCATATACCCTACTATTTTAAGACAATGAGATGAGGAAAGGAAGATAGAAATGGGCTGTAGTTAGAGAGGTATTTGGATTTGAGGCAAGGTTTCCTGCTGTTTTTCAAATAGGAAAGACTTCGGTATGTTTGTAAGCCTAGAAGAGGGAATCTGCAGAATGGAAGATGTTAAAGATAGAAAAGAGGAAGGGAAGGAGGGAAAGGGGGATGGGGAAGAGGG
>NW_006788081.1:47173-56794 GCF_000442215.2 Lipotes vexillifer
GGAGGTTGAGAATGAATTAATTGTGGAGGAAGAAGACTCCAGAGAAGGTAGAAAGATGTGAGATAACAGGTTGTGGCTTTGACTCTAAGCAGTGACATCTTATTTTCTGGGATAGTGTCTGGATAGGGTTAAGGTTGAACGTTGTAGGAAGTTAAAGGGAACTGCACTTGGTTACCTCAATTTCTACCACAAAACAGGAGGCAAAGTATCAAGGGCACCAGTGGTAGAAGGTTTGGTCTTGAACAGGAGGTACCACCCCATCTGCTGAGGCGGAAATCAAAAGAGGTAAAAATGGGCTCAAAGACTCATAGATTTGGGATCAAGTTACAGGACAGAAGGGCTGATGGCCTTGATTTCTTGATAAGTAGGAGGCAAAGTTAACTGCCGAAGGTATTATTTATTTGTAGCTCTTCTCACACGACAAAATTCCTCACATAAAACCATAGTAGAAATAATATTTAGTATATCAAAATTAATACTTCAGATATTTCTTTTATATTAAGATGATTGTCTATTATATAAATCTTTCATAAACATGTGTCTGTTTCTTGGTGTATAAACCATAACTCTGAAAGATATCCTTGATATAATTTAGAATTTTAAAAACTGACATTGGGGCTTCCCTGGTGGCGCAGTGGTTGAGAGTCCGGCTGCCGATGCAGGGGACACGGGTTCGTGCCCTGGTACGGGAGGATCCCACATGCCGCGGAGCGGCTGGGCCCGTGAGCCATGGCCGCTGAGTCTGCGCGTCCGGAGCCTGTGCTCCGCAACGGGAGAGATCACAACAGTGAGAGGCCCGCGTACTGCAAACAAACAAACAAACAAACAAACCAAAAACTGACATTGTATTGAGTTTATACCATTCTCAATCAGAAGATAAAATTACTGGAAACATAATGTAAGTGTATGTTGTATATTTGTTACCAAATGTAACAAACAAAACCCACTTCTGGATGATGTAATTTTATCTAGTATTAAAATAAATTCATCACGTGAGCAAATACTGGCTCTCCCTATCAAAAAGTAGACATCAAAATATTTCATAATTGGAGTGGGTCTTTGAGATTAGTGGCTTCTAATTTGGGGGCCTCAGACCCCCAGAATATACACATTGAACAATAGTAGTTGATGGTCTATTTTTAAATTTCAAAGCACCTAATAGAAATCCCACTTTACCCACATGAAGACTTTGAGTTCCTTTACAATTACTTGAAATTATTTCAATTCAGTGGGGCTACTCTTCAGATTCTCCAATGGGCCTCTGCAATATTAAAACATGGATAATGCATTAATCATTATTTAATCAATGAGTTTTAAAAATCAGCAAAACTTCTGAAACACAGGGCTGAGGTAGAGGGAGGATTATAGACATTTGAGGTAACTGATAGTGAAAACGTTGGGAAAAATTGACTTAGTCTAGTTCTGAAATTTGCAGATGAGAAAACTAGGAGGAGGATAAATAATTTATCCAATAACACATCATGGTTCATTAATAGCAGAGCCAGCATTAGGATTTGCTCAATTCATATTTTGGAAGCTGTGAAAAAATTTCCTAATATGCTGTTTTCTTGGGTGTTAGGTTTCTGCATTTTGTATCGTGGTGTTTAGTGTTCTTAGCATTTGGAACCCAAATGCTTCACATTTTGTTTTTGGGTTATTTTTGGTTGAGTACGTACCAATAGGAAATACCCCAGCCCAAACGCTAAGGTTTATTAATTTGTATTTCCTCTGCTGGCCAACTTTCCAGTAAAGTGGTTTAAAATTTTTTTCCATAGAGGTAATTGAGAAACAAAAACAGAAACCTTTAAAAGAGTCTTCATAGTAAAGAGGTGCCATAAAAGACTAGTTAATTTTGAACTCCATTCTTCCATTCTTCATAATTTTAGGGTAGTCTTCATTCATATCTACTCTAGTTACAACAGTACTTTAAACAGAATTATATGGTAAACTTTATACAAAAGTTCTGCTACTACTATAATTTTTGAAAACATTTAACCCACCAGTAAGAGTGGAGACAGCCCTGCCTTTTAAAAGATAGATAATTTGAATAGAGAATATAAGATAGGATCATTAGAAGTACAAACAAGAGTTTTTCTTCTTATGAAAAGTTTAAAAATTTCCTTCCTTATGTTTTTGTTGTTCTTTATATTTCTTTAGACAACAGCCATTTTTTTCTCAAAAGATTTTTTTTTTTTTTTTCGGAAGGGAGAGTTGTCTATTGATGGTCTAAAAGAAGTGCTTACATAATTGTAGCTGAGGCAGAACTGGGTATTTAATATTTCTTACATCTCATTGATGCAGTCTTCCAAGATGTTGATTAAGCAAGGGAATCATTTTCTAAGTCCAAAATCTCAAAATGTATAAAAATAATCATAATTTTATAACAAATGGTAATAACTAGTTTTGTGCATTCATTTTCTATGATACCCGATAACATAGGCCAATTAAAACACAGACTTCACATTGTCATCAAATGAACATAGCAGAATGACCAAAGCTGAGAACTAGTCATTGTCATAGATGCAACCTAAAAGAAGAAAATACAAATTTAAATTAGTTACACAAAATATATATCCTCTAAGTGTTCCAACGTTGTAAATGTAAATGATTCATACTCTCCTGGTTTAGGATAAAAATAGGAGAATTGGCTCACTTTATGAAAAAGCAGTTAAATCGAAGGCCATATATTTATTTAACATTCATTGCTCAGTGTACTTTTCCAAACAAAGTTTCTGGACAAATCTATTCTCTATCAAAATGAGACTCAAGATTATTTTACCTGGTACTTAATTAAATGTACTTTTTGATAGTAATTCTGAATGAGGTTGAAAATATTAGGTATCAGTAAGAATCATACATTTAAAAGGAGACTAAAAGGAACATAATTAACACTATGCTTCATTTCAGGTGAGATTAATTTTTTAGATCATAATTTAGAAATGTACAATGCTTAGATAATACTAGTGAGTAATACAGGTTATGAAATAAGTACCTACTTATTGTCGAGGCACAAATATTTTTGTGGGTAAAAGCAATTCTTATTAAGATTCATGGTATAATGAAAAATACACTAATATTTCATTCTTTTGTTTTCAAAGAAAATAAATAAGAGATTTTTCCTTGATTTTCAGTCATGTTCAAAAATAATTTTATTTCATTATACCATGGCATTTACCTTTCTTAACATTTTCAGGTGATTCAAATTCTAATCAGATTGGAAGGCTCTAATTAATCCAGCAAGCTATTTTCAGTATTTGTAAGACCAGTAAATTCACCATGACTGTTCTCTGTGCTGGGTGCCACATGAGACTTACCATCAGCAATATCATCATAAATCTCTCCATCACTGTAAATGTAGAAAATAAATTTTATTTTAAAGAAAGAATCTTCTTAACATTAAAGCAATATTTAGGTTATAAGTTTAATAATGTGATTTTATGTGACATAAGGCATTTAAGGGTGAGAAGTTACATTTATAAGTGGGAAGAAATTTCATATTCATCTGTATCTCCTTTCATTGACTTGATCTAATCCTCTGTTTCATTCTTATAGCGCACACACAAACACACACACACACACACACACACACACACACAATTTATTCCATATCATAGACATACAGAATAATGAAAACATGCCCCAAGAGCATAGACCATGCCTTACTCATCTTTAGATAGAACTAAAAGCCTAGCACACAGCTGTCCTTGGTCAGTATTGTTTGTTGAACTGAACAAATTGAAAAATCATGGCACAGTACTCCGCTGGGGGCCCTAATCCAAAACTGTGATGGATTCTTTATGTTCAGTAATAACAGATTTATACTACTTTCACTTGAACTTCAAATGTTGAATCAAATACAGAAATATTTGGCATAGGAAATGGGTGTATCATTTTTGCAATGTTTCTAATTATAATTTGTAAATATTAATTTAAAAAATATAAATATTGGTTACAAAATAAGTAGCCAGGATATGGTTTGTATGGTGATTCTTTTTTTATTTATATATTTTATTTATTTATTTATAATTAATTAATTTTATTTTTGGCTGCGTTGGGCCTTCTCTGCTGCACGCCAGACTTTCTCTAGTTGTGGTGAGCGGGGGCTACTCTTCGTTGTGGTGCGTGGGCTTCTCATTGTGGTGGCTTCTCTTGTTGCAGAGCACGGGCTCTAGGCACGCAGGCTTCAGTAGCTGTGGCGCACAGGCTTAGTTGCTCTGTTGCATGTGGGATCTTCCCGGACCAGGGCTTGAATCTATGTCACCTGCATTGGCAGGCGGATTCTTAACCACTGCGCCACCAGGGAAGTCCTATTTTTTACTTTTTAAATTTTCTGGCCATGCTGCGCAGCATGTGGGATCTTAGTTTCCTGACCAGGGATCGAACCCATGTCCCCTGCATTGGAAGCATGGAGTCTTCACCACTGGACTGCCAAGGAAGTCACTGTATGGTGATTCTTATGTTATATAATTTAAAAAATATTTGTGGTTATAGGCGGCAGCCATAATAATCGTTCTGGTGAGTTTTACACATTTTAGGTTTTATCTGGTCCTGAATCTTTGTGAAATATTCTATTCTACACACACACTGAGTCCCTCTTATGTACCAGGAGATATAAGTAAGACACAGTTTTTATTTCAAGAAACTTATAATCTAATGGAGGAGAGAATGATATGCAAGTAATTAAAGTAGAAAGAATTATAAATATTAATATAGCCTTGAAATGTAGGATACACAAATGTAAGGTGACTTTGTCATTTAGACCAGACCTACTCTTGGTTCCTATACTACCTCTGTGCATTTATCATGGAAGCAGCAGCAGGCTTTTCAAATTGCTGCCAACTATGGCAGATGCTGTGAGTTCCCTAGGTCTTCTGTTTGGATCCTTTCTCTGAGATTGAGGGAGGATTTGGCTAATGGAAATCTGATACAAATGCAAAGAGGACAGATTTTTTTCTATTATTCATTCAATAAACTTTTATTGAGTATTCACTTCAATAGGTAGTAAAGCAATAATTACTTAGAGAGTACACTTTCTGAATTCTCTCTTAATCATCCTGTAGTAATCACTGATGAAGATGTGGTCCCGTTATTTGTCATGCATTCTTTCCTTGAAATTTGTATCTTTCATAGAGTAAAACCTATTGAAAAGTCCCATGCCTACTACTGTGATTAATGCTCTGAGGAAAATAAAAGTATTGTGATTATTTTTCTTTTGACTCTTTCCTGGTTTGCTGACAGAGTCCTTAACATTGCTTTGCCTCTTTCTGATTGGTGTCAGGTTATTTATGGATACAGTTTGTGAATCTTCCTTGATTTCTTAATCATGCTGAATTCTGTAAATCTCTGTATTGGTATATGACCTACCCTGATAATGGAGTTCATTTCTTGCACTGGTTTACTTGGAATAGGATCTTATAACATTGTGGGTGGACTCTAATAGCACTAGTACCAGACTGTGACAATGTCCTATTCATAAAAATAGAAGAATCATTGACCACTATCTTTTTCTGGCAAGCTTCCAGAAAGGCAACTTAATACTCTACTATGCCTAGTGTGAGTAAAGAAAAGCCTTCAACTAGGCGCCAAGCTATAAACAGTTAACAGGTGATATTTGTACCTACCCTGCAGACACCAATCGATACCTGATTAATTCATTTCAATCAACTGCATTAATAGCTAGTGAAATGCAAAGTATTTATGAAAGTGTTAGTGGTTTTGACCTGTCTCCAATATTTGCAATGTGTGTATCCAATGAATATATAAAACTATGAACTGTATAATCATGAATGAGAAGGGCTCCTCCTTTATATTTAAAAGAGTGACACTTTATCAAAACTAACTTTGTTATGGGTACTACCATATTGACATTAGTATAGCATATTGTTTTAAAATTTATTTATGATAGTTTAGTAGATTATATTATGTAAGTGATATTAGGAAACTTTCTTAAAGAAAAGCATATAATTATTTTTGGAAGTATAGTAGTAGAAGAAAATGGGCTTACTTGTCTACCAAGTAACTCCGAAGGACATAACCATCTAAGAAAGAAAAAGAAAATAAATTTTATTAACAGTACAAACTTGAAAAATCCCTACTATTTTTTTTAAGAAATTGAAACAGAATTTAATAATTAAAAGAATATAATATACTAATTATATCTATCTCCAAATATGAATTATTTTTCTTATTTGTGTCCACTTTTCTCTCTTTCCTTTTTTTTTTTTTTAACATCTTTATTGGAGTATAATTGCTTTACAATGGTGTGTTAGTTTCTGCTTTATAACTTTTCCTCTTCTCTCTCTCTCTCCTACATGACTCTTCCTCCATTTACAATCTTTCCTCCTTTCCCCCTTAAATTAAAAACCAATATTTTCTTTTCTAAGCTACTGTAGGTTGTAGCACAATCTTCTTTCACATTTTAATCTATTTCTTTAAGGTGTTACCCATTTGACACAGTTTTAAGAATTTATTAAGCATAATTTCTCCTAGGAAAAAAGTAGGTCACAGGTAGGGATTTTAAATATCACCAGGTCTAAGACTTAACTTTTCAAATTTTATTATACTGAACAGTCAGAACTGTGTTCCATTCCCCTTTCAGATCCGCAATCTAGTGTTTACTTGGGGGAGTGTGCATTCTAAATGGTTTCAAAACAGCTCTCTTATAATGAGCGTGAAAGATCTTTCACTATTGCTTTTGCCATTTGACAGAGCGTCAATGTTTGCATTTTCATCTTTCATGGAATAAATAATTATTAGAAGAGCACGTATCCAGGGATTCCTCTGTTAAATGGAAAATAAACATTTTATACAAGAAAGCAAAGATTTTTTTTCACTTTATTTTTGCCCCTCTTGTGCAAAATACTCCTAAGAAAAAATATGGGCTATTTTTCTTAAGAAAATGTCTGCTGACATCTAATTAATGTTACTAGCCTTTGGAATTATTGGTTTTGTGTTAGCACCTGGCCACTGTTGTATGCTTGAGATTAGTACCATTTACAGTCTTGTCAATACAGCTTCTAAATAACTTCTTTCACTGAGTCAATCTATTGGTTTTGCTACACCTCAGATCTAGTTTTGGTTCTAAATCAGCGTAAATGTGTAAAAAATGATAAATCAGGAAATTCACAAGCAAAAATTAATACCAATGTTAAAAAACTTACGTAAACATACTAATACCATATTACCATTGATTTAACATGCAAAATTTTTTTAAAGTTAGAATCATACAACTGAAATTGTGGATTAAAAATTAAGAGAATGAACTTTCCCTTGAAATATTCCAGGGTAAAAACAATTCCACCAAAATGTTTTGTCAAGAAATTAACTAGTTGTTGATGAAAATTGTTCATAAGAATCATATTTGGAAAATAAAGAATCAAAGTTATCTCTGAATTCCTGCAGCATGGCAGTAATGAAGCATTTGTCAAAATGATAAAAGTACAATAAGTAATATTTTTCTCAGAGTATGAAAAATTAGACAATGTTATACCTTCCTTTTTATTTCAATTAAAGAAGTGGAAAAATTAATATAGAGGGCATCTAAAATTAATATCTATGATTCTTGGGTAGACTTTGATTCCACAGTTCTTTCAGTCATTTCACGTTAACAAACTTTAAAAAAACATTAAGGTAGACATCATCATTTAGCATAATTTTTAAAGGGGGATAATCTCATCTCTAACAAATTCAACTCTATGTGTGTCTCTCAAAAGAGAAACTCTGCAAATAACAGACTTTTGGAACAAATTGTGGATTTTGTGTCAGGCTTCCAATAATTGAAGTCTGTCTTTACTTGTACTTCTGTTTAGGGCTAACATAAAGTGTGAACCATTTCTACAGACAGTAAGAGTCACAAAGTTTTTTTTTTCGTTAGTTAAAATTGGTGGTTATGTTTTCATTTTGAATTTTCTCTTGAAACAAATTGGAAAATAAAACAATACAAGTAAGTGTTCCCATGATATTCATGTTTAAATTAATAATTTTAAAATAACGACTGAAGCCTCTAACGATGAAATCAATCTCATTGTGAGTTGTCTGGGCTTTGTAAAGTGTCTGAACTAATATTAGAATGTAGATAATTAGAGAAATGTATAAGAAGTCAGAAAATATTGCCAGAGATTGGAATTATTCTGGCCTCAAATGTATTTCTGTTGTTGTTTGTAAAAAATATTTAGAAGGTCAAGAGAAACAAAATCCAAAACAAAGAGAATATAATCACCATTTCTGGAAATAAAAGGTTTTTATTTTCTTGTGCTTGTAGGTCATCTACTTTTTAAAACTCAGTTATGCTAAAATTGTGTAGACCTGGATAAAACACTATCTGCAATTAGGCATAAAACAGTCCTTTCAATGACCAAAGTTAATAACTCGTGATATACAGCTTAATTACCTAACCTCACAAAGTTTATTATAAAAAAATATATTTTCTTAGCTTCTCAAATCCCTATTACATTTCCTCCTATATCTTGACTCTTCAAGAGTTCTATGGAGCAGCTTTTACTTTTGTTGAAAGCTCTAATGTTGTTGCTGTTTTGTTGTTTTTGTTGTTGTGTGAGCCACATAAACATCAACGATTGTGAATATTATTTAAGAACAAACTTATCAAGGGGTTGGGGTGTGGGATGGTACTGTGCTGCTCTACTTTAGTTCCCTGAAATGATGTGATCATTTGGGGCTCATAAACTATGAAATCACTATTATATAGTACTTTTGTAGGGTTAACGACTTTTAATACAGCATAGGTTTTGCTGTCTAGTACCTTTAAAAATCTCCGCTGAAACTTCATTCTATTACAAGCATGATTCATGACAGTGTCAAAACAAGTGTCTTACCATGAAGTTTTAAACAACTTCTCCATGATAGTTCCAAGACAAAAATTTTTTTTTTTGCAGTAGAAAAATGTTCTCTGCTCACATGTTCCATGAACATTCATCACAGGGAATGTAATGAAAAATACAAACAAATGAAATAAACAGAAAACCTCATCATAGTTCTGTAACATGCAGAGTGGCTGCTGTGTTTAGTTAGCTCTATAATATCGTGGGCACTGGCACACCAGGGATTCTCACACATAATATGAAATTATCATTAGGAAATCTCACATTCATAGAGCAGAACACAGTGACTTGAAACAAATGTTTTGAAATATGTGGTGGGTAGAGTTGGTTAAGAAAGTAACACCCACCCACCATATGTGCCAGTTAATTTCTTCCCAAAACATTTACTTGCTACAGTGCAGAGGTGTCCCAGGACTAATGACTCACCTTTCAGAAGGGTGTTGTGAATATAAAATTCCCAAGGATATACAAAACCATCTTTGGAAAAAATATCTTTGTTCTAATATTTTCAAATTTTTTACTCAATAAAAATGACAAATTTTATTATTTCCTTATTATTTCGTTTGTTGTGAGCAAGTCCAGAAATAAAGTTAAACTTACTCAATTTGGCCTCATGCCGTTTAAAAACAATAAAGTCATACTGCATAGATTTACTAAGGCAAGTGGAACAACGTCCAACTTCAAGAGAAAATGCTCATAATGTAATAGAAATTAAAAACAAAATGCAGTGTATAATGCTAAATATAAATTATTATCCTAGTTCTATAAAAATGTTCTCTTTCCC
>NW_006788081.1:56814-78543 GCF_000442215.2 Lipotes vexillifer
TTCCCTCTCTCTTTTTCTCTCCCTACTTATTTTTAGGGCTTCAAATCAGGTGACATTAAATTTCTGAATACAAAAATTTTCTTCAGGGAACACGTGTTGTTTTAAAATCGAAACCAAAATTACCTAAGCAAAGAAATCATCAATTAGATTTGGGGACACCCAAACCACCTTTAAAATTCCCCTTCCTTTGGTGCCCAAAGGAAATGGACAACATTTTGATCACAAATAACTCATCTCATGTCTCATTCCACACTTTTTTGTAGAAAAATTTTCTCCAGTGACAGGAGGTGGGAAAACTCACAGCTTATGAGACTTTGAGTTGAGGAACATGCACAAATATTAGCGAGAAATTCTAAACATTTGGGAATGTGCCAGAAATATATATTTAAGATCTCAATGCCTCTACAATATGCTTTTCTACGAGTCAGTGGGTGAGACTTGATCAAATGTGATAATGCCTGTAAAAGTGGCTTGTGTTCTACACCACAGTGGGAAGGGATTACTGTTAATGATTTAGCCTCTCATATCTATCATTACAAATTAGGTTTAAGTAAACTATGGTTTTCTTTTTTTTTTGGATGGATTAAAGAAGAATAGAAAGTAAGGAAAATGTTAGGGTCATAATGATGTTGGACTGCAAATGTTGTTACTGCTAATTAGATGTAGAAACTGAAAGATTCAGAGTCTCCCAAATGATACACAACAAGTGAACCACATCACTATGGCTAAGACAGAGAACTTCTGTCTTCTAACAAGTGAAACTATTCAACGGACTTCTTCCTGTGAATGTCAGTATGTCAGATTTTCATCTGGTTATCCAACTTCAATCTCCAAATTGTTATACTCAATTCAGCAAGCCCCAAACAAGGCGCCAGGCAGTGTAGAATGTGTTGGCAATACAATGTTGAGAACATTTCACTGAAGCTACTCTCAAGCTCCGTCTCATAAGAGTAATAGGTTGGAAAAACAGTTAGGACAGTGACAGCAATAACAGTAGTGGCATGGTGCAGCAGGGGAGAGATTAATTGTGTTAGGGTGGCTGCGGAGGAGTGAGTGAGTGTGCTTCCAATTTTAGATGACAACTGGGTTGTTTTTAATAGATAATTTATGGGCATTCCAAGTAGAGTAAAATAGCATAGAAGGATGAAATAGCATAATTTATTCAGGGAATGACAAATGAGTAGTTTACATTTCTGGAGTGCTAGTTGCAGATGGGAAATAGTTGATGAAGGTGAGGCTAGATCACAAAGGGTTTTATATACTAACCCTAAAGACTTCATGTTTTTAAAAATAATATTTGGGTAACAGTATGGTGTGTGGATTGGCTGAAAGAAGGGTAAGGGAGACATATCATTTGAAAGGCTATTGCAATAATCCAGGTGAGGAAGGGTTAAATCCATACAACAATTGTCCCAAATCCTATGGAGGTATTTGAGGAATAGATCAGAAATTAAGAAAATTAAACATGTTAAGGATCCAGTTCAAGGAAAGACTAACCAGCAGTTTTAGAAAAATTAAGAAAAGCAAGAGATTTGGAAAAATAAAAGGGAAATTAAGCAGATATGATCATTGAATTGTGGAATAATGAAATCGCAGATGCTCTTGGTGGCCCTCCCACCTGCCCAGGAGTAGGCTTCAATTCCTGATTGACACGGAGTTGATGTATAAGTACCCCAGTTTGTTTCCCAGCGGATGCGATAACACTGCCACTCCGAGTTCCCAACTGATTAAGCTCCTACTACCCAAGTGTACCTTTTTTTGATAACAAGATTTTATTAGCTGCCTTCTCTTCCCAGTCTACTTCTCCACGTGCTCATGGGAGTATCCCAGAATCTCCTCCCAAATGGGAAAGCCAAACTAAGACAAAGTCCAGGCCAAAGAAAGTCAATAAATAAAAAACAACTAGTATGCAAGTGTTACTGATATAATCATCTGGTTTTCATTCTGTTTGAGGTGGACCCCAAAGTCACCTAAGAATTGAATCAGTTATCAGTGAGCTTGAGAATTGTAAAGTGCATTGGTCCTGAAGCAGAAAAAAAAAAGAAGATAAAAGTTACAAGGAACTCTTGATTTTATCTACCAGAATGTCATGTAATGTTTTCACCTCTCATTTTTAACAGATGATAAATTCTAAGAGGATAGGAGTCCTCCAGTATTCATAGCAGTATTTAGAATTATTGATGTCGAGGTAGAAAATGATAGCAGATTACAAATTATCCCAGAATGGCTGTTGCTTTTCCTCATTCTTAAGGTGTACCCGTTCCTAGGTAGGAGTCTCCTCTGAATTTCTGTTTTTGATGCTGAATCTACATCTGCTCATCTGTATCTATACATGTTTGTTGTTGAGGTCATTTATATCCTGTTACTCAGAGTATGTTCTGCGGACCAGCAGCATCAATTACCTGGGAGCTTGGGAAAACACCTTACTTCAGACCTACTAAGTTAGAATCTGCATTTTTAACAAGATTCCCCACGTGAAGTGTATGTACTTTGGATTTCGAGGAGCATTGCTCTAGATGGGATTTGTTGAGGGGACAGAAATCTCAGGACGGCAGGTCAAGATAAGTCTGAAGCTTGTCCTCTGGAGAAAGGTCCACATGACAAGTACTAGAACAATTCTCTGTTGTGAAAAATGTGAAATAATTTGGAAAGTAGAGGGAAGGAAACATATCATTTAGGCCCATCACCCTAATCAGCCACTATTAGGATTTTAGTTTGGTTTCTTTTATTTACATATTTTTTAACATGGCTGTAAATAAATCCTATCCTACTTTAAGCAGGCTTCTTATTTCTCGTACTGTTGTATCATGAGAATTTCCTCATGCTATCATAATCATCCTGGAAAATACTCAGTTTGTATATTCATCATAACTTATTTAATAATTTTAAAAATTTGAACATTTTAAAATATTTTGATGACCTTTAAAAGCACGTAGTTATTCTGCATTTAAGACTATTCCTTGGGGTACATCTTCACAAATCCTGGTCTGAATGGGGGTTTTCTTTGTCTTCTGGAGCTCCATCTTTGAATTATCTCCAGTAACCTTCAAGTCATAACTCTACATACCCCTGCCTGTTATCCTTTGCACCCACATTCCATTTTTTTCTTTTAAAGCCAACCACACCCCTTCTATAAAAGCTTTAGATCCATTTTCCCCACCTTTGAGTCACTGTATTTTATTCTTAAAACATCTATTCGGATCCTGTCCCTGAATCACCTTCCCGTCATTAAAATTGAACTCAGAGTTTGTGTTTTCCGTGCAGACTTACCGAGCTGATATGGGACAGCCATCCTGGCTATTCAATTCTAAATATAGGACAACATAATTTTGACTTACTCTTCCCTGGATGTTAAATGAAATAAGCTTCCTTTTAAAACTGGACAAAAACATTTCCATCTGTCAGCTTTAGTAGCTCAGAAAGTCAGAGAGGACAGGACTCTCTTGTGTTTATTTGGAATAGAATGTCGTATTAAATGTGGCCGAACAGGAAGTGAAAACAAGTGAATTTGCAAGGTAGGAAAACTGGAGATTCTAGGTGTGACATATGCGATATAATTTCAAACCAGACCAGAGCAAGAACCACTCACTACTTTAGCAGAGTGGTTCTCACTTTAGTGTACATAGGAGCAAACTAGGGAAGCCGTATGATCACAGACTCTGTCTGATCCACAGAGTACATGACTCAGCAAGTCAAGGGTGGGTCCAGGGTGTTAGAATTGTAATACACACAGGAGTTTTCTGATGCTGGTGGTCTGGGGGACCACATTTTCAGAAGCACTAATTTGGCATAACTTTGGCAACTCAGTGCCAAATATAGCAGGTGGGAAATGAAAACAAAAAAATTAAAATAAAATACATTGATTCCAGCACAGCAAGGTCTCCAGTTTCTTAATGTTTTCCACAATTCACAAAGCATGGAGCAAAAACAGTTAATACAAATAGGAGTGATCACTAAAACTTGTTTAGTCGTTAAATTCTGGGGTGTCCTATCTATAAAGAATAAATAGTGACTTACATTTTCCTTCTTCATTCCTGCAGAGAACTTTTGTATCATCTGTGTTTTGTATAACTTCCAGGGATTCTCCAGGCTTTACCTGTAGATCTCTGTTCCCCCACTTTTTAGAAGTTAAGTAGGGTACAACTTTGGTGTAATAGAGGACTCTAATTTCACCATCATACTGGAAAAATAAGGAAAAGCATTTACCTTATTGATTGATGTGTATTATTAAAGTAATTCATTTATTGACAGATTTATTAAGAAAATCTTTGTTAAATAATTAGTTCCTTGTTTTCAAAAAATAACAAAAACTTCTTTGGAGAAAAATCACTCATAACCTCACCAACCTAATAATAATAATAATAATAATTATTATTATTATTTTTTGCGGTACGCGGGCCTCTCACTGTTGCGGCCTCTCCCGTTGCAGAGCACAGGCTCCGGACGCGCAGGCTCAGCAGCCATGGCTCACGGGCCCAGCCGCTCTGCGGCATGTAGGATCCTCCCGAACCGGGGCACGAACCCGTGTCCCCTGCATTGGCAGGCGGACTCTCAACCACTGCGCCACCAGGGAAGCCCCTAACAATTATTTTTAAAATAAAAAGTTTTTTAAAATTTAAGATGTAATGCATGTGTTGATTTGTCGCACTCATATATTGCAAAATGATAACAATCAGAACGTAAATTCTATTGGCTTGATCACTTCGCAATATTACCATTTCTTTTTTTATAGTGAGAACATTTAAGATTTGCTCCGTTAGGGACTTCCATGTATATAATACAGTATTGCTAACTATAAGCACCATGCTGTAATTAGATCCCTAAAACTTACTCATCTAACTGCTGAGTATTTGTACCCTTTGACAGACATCTCCCCATGCTCCCCTCCTCTGGTAACCACGATTTTGCTCTTGATTTCTGTGGGTTTGGTTTTTTTAGATTCCACATATAAGTGATATCATACAGTATTTGTCTCTGTCATTCTGACTTATTTTGCTTAGTATAATGCTCTCAAGGTGCGTCCATGTTGTCACAAATGGCAGGATTTCCTTGTTTTTCATGGCTGAATAATATTTCACATATATCTATCTATCTCACAACTTTTTAATCTATTCTATTTTTAGCTTACCTTCTTATTAAGTTTCAAAGGACAGCTAAATTTAGATGATTATCACAGTACATATATTGTGCATGTATGAGAGTTTACTTAATTTCTTACAGGAATAAATTTAAATCTAAAATAAATTTTGTAGAAAATAAAGGAGTTGTGATGGAGAACTGTGATATTGATAATTACACTTTTAAAAATCATCAATTTTTTCATTAGCACTTTGAACTTTGTATGATATTTAAATGTAAACGTACTTTAAATTTTTTCCTGAAGTCTTTTTCTTCTTTTTCTTGCTTTTTTAGTTTCTTAGGGTCTTTTTCTTCTGCCTTGGCCTTGGCTCCTTGACTAGGATGGCAGAACACACATAAAATAGCATTTAGTTTCAAAATATAAGAAGAAAAGTGTATAACAGACAATTCATAACATTACATTTTTGTTAAATTTCATTTTCAATTATCATTGTTAGAAATCTAGTACATTCATTGTAATAAATGATGACATTTCATAATGCAGAATAGATTTGCAAAAGAATACAGACTGAGTTAAAATGGAAGTGAGAGATAATGTATTATGTTGAATGGTATAAAATGACTGAAGTATAATTTAAACATGGTTACATATCAGCAGTTCCATATGATTCAACCTATTCTTGAACCCCTTATATTTTTCAACCCTTCCTAGATAATTAAGTGGTTTGGCTAATGTCATAGAAAAGGCTTTTTAAAAAAGAACACTTTGTGAAAGACTGATTTTTATGGCTTAAAAAATTTATCTATATATAATCTATTTAAAACAAAGCCAGGGTCACATCTCTTGATACCAACTAAAGCCAATTATTATAAGAGAGGTGAACAGCTCTGAGGTAGTGATTCTCCAGCCTGGCCACATATAGGATCACCTGGGAAGTTTTTAAAAAATACCACTGCCCTTGTCTAATTCCCAGAAATTAAATTAATTAAAAATGCTAATTAATTAAATTGAGTGAGGTCCAGGTACTGACATATATATTTTAAAAGCTCCCAGGTGATATTAATTTGCAACCAAGGTTGTGAACAATTCCTGGGCTAAGTATGGATGTTAGGGAAAGGCTGTGACTCTATGTAGGAGGGAAATTAAAAAATCAGAATATTTGTGAATAATGAAAAATTTTAAACACTGACATTAATTTTGATTACCTAAGGTAACGTTTTGTTTGTAACTGATTTATGTAAAATTTTGGAATCTTAGAATTTAGTTCATTCACTGGGAAATGAATTAGCACACTGTCCTGCCCTAGGTTCTGCATTGTCCCTCATACCTTCTCTCTGATGGTACCTGGGTAGTAGTGGAATCGCTGGCCCGGATTAGCACTCTGGAGCGATCAGAATATACATGAATGTTAAAAATGCCCCACAAACTCTCTTTAAAGGTAATTTATTGAAATTTATTTAAAGAAATAGAATGCTGTGTTAGAGACACACGATTGCCTTAAACTCTGAAAATAAGCAACGGGAAAGAAACTAGTACATATCGCACAAAGTTTAATCAGCTGGGGCTTATTTTGCTTAAAGAAAAGGGCCAGTGGGTGACTCTGGGTTCCTAGAGAGCTATTTAATGGAATGTCGTGGCATTTCTACAGTAATACTAAACACAAAAATGTGCTTAAAACTGTCAGGAATAGAAGCGACTTCCCAATGGTGAGGAATATTAAAACAACATATTTCTGAAGATTAGATTTTCCTTTCATGGAGAACTGAAAAAGGAGAATGATTCTCCTTTCATATTTCTGGTGTGTTTTGCCTGTAGAACTTGATCTTCTTATATAAATAACAGGATATTTTCCCCTCAGTTTCTTTGATCTTGCTCTTGTTGTGTAAAATTAGTTTAACAATGTTAGTAAGAAAAAAAAAAGAGGGGCTTCCCTGGTGGTGCAGTGGTTGTGAGTCCGCCTGCCGATGCAGGGGACACGGGTTCGTGCCCCGGTCCAGTAAGATCCCACATGCCGCAGAGCGGCTGGGCCCGTGAGCCATGGCCACTGAGACTGTGCGTCCAGAGCCTGTGCTCCGCAACGGGAGAGGCCACAACAGTGAGAGGCCCGCGTACCGCAAAAAAAAAAAAAAAAAAAAAAAGAAACTTAGAGTTCACTCATGCATTTTTACCAGTACAGCTCAGAAGACACCACTTACTGTATTCCATTGATGTTACTTTTATCCTTTAACTGATCAACTTCTTTTTTCTTGAAAAAAGCTAGGGAGGTGTTCTTGCTTCCATCCATAGCATGTATCAGATCATCTCACATATTTATTGGAGTATAAAAAAGCATCCTAACATGTTATTTTCTATTACAAAAGAATTTTCAAAAGGTACTCCTCTT
The DNA here is from genome assembly GCF_000442215.2 of Lipotes vexillifer. Lineage (NCBI taxonomy): Eukaryota > Metazoa > Chordata > Mammalia > Artiodactyla > Lipotidae > Lipotes > Lipotes vexillifer. The sequence continues at coordinate 64,278 of NW_006788081.1, forward strand.
CTATTAATTGATTTTAGATTTTCTTACAACTTTTGTCTAAAATTAAATTGAAGCCTTAGGTAAGCTAAAGAATGTCACTATTCACTGTTGACTGCTTTTGTTTGTTTGAATGGAACCTTGGAGAATCAGATGATTTTGTGAAAAAACCTTGGAGAATCAGATGATTTTGGAACCTTGGAGAATCAGATGATTTATTTTACATAACTCGTAAAAGTCCTTTCAAAACACAAATCTTCTCTCTCTCTTTTTTTTTTTTTTCATAAAAGGAAACGATCTTCTTGTGGAGGATGGAGGAGGCTTGAAGCAAGTGGGTTAGGATTGAGACATGAACTAAGCAGTGTGTTCAAGACAAAAGACGTTTTGAGAAAAAAGTAAAAAAGGGAGCGAATGAATCAGTGAGAGCAGTTGCGATCAGGCTCTCAAATATTTTCCCAGTGAATGAATGAATAAATGAATGAAGACATTGGTGAGTCATAGGTCGGAAGATAATCAGGGGACAGGAAGAAGGACCACTGGGAAGGGGTGAGGGGAAGCGAGAGAGAGAAGGAGGAGGAGAACCTGGGCTGTGCATCCATTCACAAACCTGGCAGAGAGGTCAGAGTTGGGATCAGGGAGAGGACGACAGAGCCAACAGGATGGCACACAGTACACACGCCCTCACTGGGGTTTTATTCCAGCTGAATTTTCTTGAACCATCTGATTTTCATTACTTCATTGTAATGAGAACATCTAAATTACCTCATCTCTGGTGGTGGAGCAGGGAAATCAGAGGCATCCACATCATCATAAACTTCATCTCCCATGTCTAACAAAAGACAGAATAGCAAATGTTGAAACACTGTTAATGTACATTTTGATATGAGCATTCAATGGTATTTTAATATAAAGATTGTTTCAAGGACAACAAAATAAGTTTTCCTGAGGTCTCTGTACATTTCTCCTGGAAGCACTCCCTATTGCTTAAAAGGGAGAGAGAGGTTCCTATCTTCCTTGATGCTTGTGTTAAATATCCCTCAAAAAGAAAAACAACAACAACAACAAAATAGTGACAATGATTATAACTATTGTTATCAGGAAAAAAACCCTAAAGCAGTGACTGAGATTATTTGAATATCCACAAGTGTGATGAATTGTAAGATTAGTAGATTGCTGACAAGCAAATCAGTATTACTGGCCATTGGCTGCAGGTAGAGATTGAAGTAAAGATTTTTATGGGATTTGGGGTGCTAGGATAATATATATCACTTTATTTATATGTCTTTGTCTTTGTGCCTATCTATCTATCATCTATCTATCTATCCCTCTTTTTTACTCATTGATCTGTCTTTATTAACTCTTACCTTATATGAATATTATGTGTGGCACTATTGTAAAATAAAAGACACTTCTGATACCAGCAGGTCTTGAGAATCAGTATTGGTGGAAAAGTTGCTATGACCTTAACTGGTTCAATGGCTTTTCCAATATGTAGACATTTTTCTTGCTTCTAGACTTCTTGTTAATAAAGTCAGGAGGAATGCATCCTCTCTACACCTATTAAGTTGCTCCACAGCAAATTAAGCTGAAGAGATGAGTTGAAGAGAGTACAAATGTTTTAAGGAATGATTATCACAGAAAGTTGAAAATGCTCTCTGGTAGTGGTAAGGATTTGATTTCCTTTAAAAAATCCCCCCCCCCCCCCACCTTGGGACTTCCCTGGTGGCACAGTGGATAAGACTCTATGCTCCCAATGCAGGGAACCTGGGTTGATCCCTGGTCAGGAAACTAGATCCCACATGCATGCAACAACTAAGAGTTCACATGCCACAACTAAGGAGCCAGGGAGCCGCAACTAAGACCCGGTGCAACCAAAAAAAAAAAAAAAAAAACCCCCCCCCCCTCTATATATATGCACACACACACACACACACACACACACACACACACACACACACACATATATATATATATATATATATATGCTCTGTATATGTATGTATATATGTTTGTGTGTGTGTGTGCTTGTGTGTGTATTTTCCTCCCACTCAGGTTAAGTAATTTCACAGGATAAAACTTGCTCAACTATATGAAGACTCTATAATAAATATGTAAAAATATGACATATCACTGGTTTCCAGAAAGGGAAAAGTTACTATTCCATGCACATGCACTTAATACACCTTTGAGAATGAAAGAAAATTAAAACAAGAAACACATTTTTTACTTATTTGATCACATTTTTTCCATTTTGTACCTACTATTTGTGGAGGTAAGTTTCTTTTTTTTTTTTTTTTTTTTGCGGTACGTGGGCCTCTCACCGTTGTGGCCTCTCCCGTTGCGGAGCACGGGCTCCGGATGCGCAGGCTCAACGGCCATGGCTCACGGGCCCAGCCGCTCTGCGGCATGTGGGATCTTCCCAGACCGGGGCATGAACCTGCGTCCCCTGCATCGGCAGGCAGACTCTCAACCACTGCGCCACCAGGGAAGCCCAAGAGCTAAGTTTCTTGAGTACTTTTTGAAAATTATAGATTAAGATATAAGCTTATCAGTTATTGATCAATTTGAGTTAGAGCCTTACATATTTTCAAATTGATAACTGAAAACGAAGTCAGATAAACAGTCTGAAAGAATAGATTATCTCTGCGTTTGGTTTGCTCTTTCAATTTATTTATTTATTTATTTATTTAGTTTGATGTTGGGGGTAGGAGTGTATTAATTAATTAATTAATTTTTGCTGTGCTGCATCTTCGTTTTTGTGCAAGGGCTTTCTGTAGTTGTGGCAAGTGGGGGGGCACTCTTCATCGCGGTGCGCGGGCCTCTCACTATTGCAGCCTCTCTTGTTGCAGAGCACAGGCTCCAGACGCGCAGGCTCAGTAGTTGTGGCTCACGGGCCTAGTTGCTCCGCGGCATGTGGGATCCTCCCAGACCAGGGCTCGAACCCATGTTCCCTGCATTAGCAGGCAGATAGATTCTCAACCACTGCGCCACTAGAGAAGCCCTCTTTCAATTCATTTACAAGTTAAAATAAACTTTTTGAAAGCCCCTGAATATTCTTGTGAGACATTTTATTTTGTTCAAAGTAAATTTAAGAAAACTCCTTTAAAGATCTGTCTCAGCAGGGGTAAAGAAATAAGCTGATCAAAATTGTACAAAGAAGAAACTGTTTCACATTGAGCAGTGGAAAATTTTCCAAAGACAATATAAGTGATACATTTTAAAAATCAAAGAAATTTAGATTTAGAAGGACCTTCGTGGCATATAATGTGGCATGTTTTCAGAAATCTTTATGCATAAGTCCAATACATCAAGCTCTGACTGAATTAGGGTGGGGATGGTCCATGGGGAATGTTGGGGTCCATCCCTACTCACTTGTCCCTTTCTCCATAGTGATCCTATGGCTGGAAGAACTGTTTAAAATTCATTGATATTTTAAAATTTCCTCTTCCCACTATTTTACTGTTGAGAAACTGTGGCGACCCCAGGTGCAGTTACTTGACAAGGTTACACAATTTATTATTTTCAGAGTCACGACTTTAATTCAGACAGCGTGACTATAGCCAATCCTTTCCACTACCTCATCTGCAAGAAGTGAGATTATAAAATATACAATTAGCTTTTATTACTTACCCACTTGTTTAGGAGGAGAAGGGAAACTGGAAAGAAATTGAGAACACAGTTATAGTCAGACCAATATAAACACAGAAATTGAGTCTTTTATTTAGGAGAGACATGAATAGCCTGGAGGCTTATAAAGTCTAATTAATCTGTTGTCTGTCATTCCTTTCTCATCCTCCATTTCTCTGCTAAGTCCCAAGTTTTTATCCATCAATCTGGAATTTAGCAAGACTTTTTGTGAACTCCAGTGTTGACCAAAAAAGTCAAGAGTCAAGATATCCAGTGGTTTATTTTGCTCACAGCCATTAGTCCAATGTTTGCAGATTTGTTCTATGAAGTTTGGGCATATTATCATACCAGAGTAATTAAATGGTCTCAGTATTCTGGAGTCACTGTGGCATAGCTCAGGTCCAAAACTGTTTATTTGACTCAAAGAATGGAAATGCAGAGTCAAAATCAGCAGAGGTCATAGGAATCTTTATATGACCATGTTTCAACAATATGTACATATATATCTCCAAAAGAAGAATGCTGAATAAGAGAGGAATATCCACTGAAACTGGAGAGTGAGAGCTTATTAACAGAAGTGATTTGAAATCAGGATTGGGTGGCTTTTAGTTGCAACAGAAAAAGACCTTGGCTTTTATTACTTTCTGAGCTTTAAACACACACACACACACACATCACTGGAAGAATGGTGCACAGTTACAGTAAAGTGTGAAAGGTCATTAGTTCAAGTGATCTAAAACCAGAATTAGCTAGTGTTTAATTAGAGCAAAAAAAAAATCTCTTCTTTTATTTCTAAGGACTACATTTGAGTAATGCTGCATGAAGAGAAGATTTGCTATGTTTACTTATAATTTGAGTCCTGTTTATTGAGTGTTGTTTTAGTGTCTCACAAAAGGGTTTAAAATTAGGACTTCTATGTGGAATTAACATCTTATAAAGACTTCAGTTAAGTGTGGTGAATCTATTAGGCACACATAAAATAAGGATATTCTGTACCAGCGAGTGTAATTAAGATCCTTCAAATTCATACACATGGAACTTATACTAAAGGGTTATTTTTGGATGGAAAGATAAAATTTATGCTTTAGTTTTATTTATACAAACTGAAGATATTTAGAATAATTTTATTATAGGATAAATATGTAATTCAAGTAGAATTAATATATCACAATTGTGATATAGAGTTACAAAGACTTTAAATACTGTACTTAGAGAAAAGAAATTCCAAATTGTGTCCTTTATTTCTAGCAATTAATTTTTAAAAGAGAATGTATATTTTGAAGAATAGTCAGTATACAATATTATATACTAAAATGTGGCATTGGAATTGTGAATTCAGATGTGATGCCACAGTTAAAAAAAGTCCTACTAAATGGAAGGTGAGTGTGTATGAGTGTGTGAGGGTGTGTGTGTGTGTGTGTGTGCACTTGTGCATGTGTGTGCTTGTACATGTTTGAATGGAAAGCAAAATATATTTTTGAACCATATGATGATTTTCGAATACTTTGTGCTCCTCTTATATAAATGCATGAGTTTAAGGGTGACACAGTAAATGAGGCTAGAATAACTAATGGAAAAAACACATTAAAATGGCTTAAAAGTCTGTCAGAAATTGGTTATTGGTTATAAAATATTAGCAGCATTTGATTAAATTATTAGTGTTGTTATCGTGCACTGTATCTGGTGGTTGGTCGACTCTTACGGTGAACCTTCATTGTCTGACTCAGAGTCTTTTGGTTTCTCTCGTATACTTTTCTTTCTGTCATCTTTTCCCTTTAACATCTTCAAAATCCCCCAGGACCATGTGTTACTCTTCTCTTCAACCTGTAGCGTGGAGCTTTGGAGCATGCAGGCATTGATCAGATTTTTTATAATTATACTGCTTTGATCATTCAGGCTGTAAGCTACTCATTGTATTGAACAAAATGAAGCTATTACGTTTATAGGTTATGGCCTTTGAATACTGCTTCTACTAGGTAAGTAGGTAAGTTATTTTTTCCTATTTGGTAGATTTCTCCTGGTTCTTAAACTAGCGAGCTGAGTCAGCATTAAGTTTTAAACATCAATTTAGCTATACTGTATTAAAAGTAAGTTGTTAATAGATTAAAAAAATTTTAAATGTATTTAAATTTTAAAATACGCCATTTCAAAAGTTTAAACACCCAAAGGATTCAATACTGGTTTTGCCACAGATAGCATATGATCTCAGTTTATTTGGGTTGCCTACAACTATGATTAATATACAAAGGATAGCCATGCGACTGATTAACTTTCCAGATTGTCATAAAAATAAATTATTGATTGATAAATAAATGATAGGGAAAAGTTTGAAAAAAAATCTGCAACACTTCTAATCCTTTATCCCTTTTTCATTTCACTTCTTTTGACGTAACTGTCAAGGTTATTCCAAACAATATACCACTTCATTTGAAGTGTGGTGCAGTTACACTTCCGCATTTACTAAGGCTGTTAATTAAACATTCAAATAATTTTTGTTAACGTAACAGGGAATGCTATTTCTGCTTTTTATTTTAAATAGAAATCAAAACTATACAACTCCAGTATATACAATACTTTGCAAAAAGGCAATTCGCTGATCATTCTTACCCATTAACAGCATCCTCCTCTTCTATCCCATCATAAATATCAACGTCTGGGGGAGGTGGGAACATCCCTTCATGTGAATTAGGGGGAAAAAAGTCTTCTGTTAATTTTCTAATTTGGTCGCAAATGTTCACTCAAAATTTGATAATAAATCTGTCTTATTTAATTGCAGAAAGCATCCTACTTTCATCTCAACTATTTAAATAAAAAGTAGCTTTACTTCCCACTCTCACATAGGTAGTAGGTAAATTAATTATTTTTAATATTATAAGGAATTTTTAGAGGTGAAATGTAATAAAAATATGAGGGAAGATGAAGAGTAGTATGCATGGGAGATGAAAGAAACGGGGGAAATAACTATTAAAAATGTCAAATTAAATAAAGATGGAGTTAGAATTTATTGTGGAAAAAGAAGGGACAGGTGCTAAGAAAAATTTAATTAATACTGAGGAGACATTCAGAAAAAGCTACTGATCAAGATATAAGTAAAGAAAAGCAAATAAAATGAAAGGTGAATTTATAAACATTGATGGGCTGACTTTTCAGTTCTTTATTTCATTTCATCAATGTGATATTTTAAAAGTTAAACCTTTATTTGATTTGTTATCCTATAGTCCTTAGAAACCTTTCTATTTGACAAATATTTATTTAACAAATCTTTATTGAGTACATTCTCTGTACAGGAATATGTACAATCAACTTGAAATTTGATTTTTAGGATGAGAATTTTAGCACTGCCAGGTATTAGTAACCCTTATTCTGTTGATGAGATAACGAGGAGTCTTTAGGAGTCATAGCTAAGGTGACCATGTAAGTTATCATCCAAACAAGGATACTTCTGAAAGTGAAGGGGGATACTACTAAAAATTGTGCTCAGACAATTGGCATAAATCAAGACTGCCCTGGGCATACTGGAAGTGGAGTCACCCTATGTCCCATAACAAACTTGGAAGAAAGAACTGACTTGCTCAGGGTCACTCAGTGGCCAGGGCTGGACTCCAGGTCATTGGTTCCCAGTCCAGTGTTCTTTCTACCACATTAAGATCCTCTTCATTATTTGCAGACAAAAGCATTTTGTCATTAGTACACACAAAAACGTTGAAGACTTGCAGAAACTGCTGATGAAAGTGTGTGGCTTACCTCCACTTCCACTCTGATTGTGGCTAGGAAAAAAAAAGTGGACCAATTAAATTAATATATGAAGTATTTAGCTATCAGGGAGAGAAGTACATATATTGAGCAGTTATACAAAAGAAGAAATAACATCCCAATCAAAAGTTTATCAGGATGTTATTTACAATAGCCAAGATATATCAATAGAAGCAACCTAAGTGTCCATCGACAGATGAATGGATAAAGAAGACGTAGTATATATACACAATGGAATGTCACTCAGTCATAAAAAGAATAAGGTTTTGTCATTTGCAACAACACTGGTGGACCTACAGGGTATTGTACTTAGTGAAATAAATCAGATAGTTAAAGACACATACTGTATGTTATCACTTATATGTGGAATCTAAAAAAAATAAAACGAACGAATATTACAAGACAGAAAGAGACTCGCAGATATGGAGAACAAAGTACTGGTTATCAGTAACAAGGGGATGGGGTGGAGGGGCAAGCTGGGGATAAGGGTTTAAGGGGTACAAACTACTATGTACAAAATAAATAAGCTACAAGGACATATTGTACAGCATAGAGAATATAGCCAATATTTTATAATAACTTTAAATGGCGTATAACCTATAAAAACATTGAATCACTATGTTGTATACCTGAAACTAATATAGTATTGTAAATCAACTATATTTTAGTTAGAAAAAAGTTATCAGATGTTATATGTGAAAAGGAAGAAAAACCATTCCTTATTGTAATAGATGAGTAGTAACAAAGCAAAAAACAAAACAAAACAAACCTAATAAGAATCAAGTGAGATTCAGTACCATAAAGTATTCTAAACAATGATACTGTTTGCTTCTAGCATTTTCCCATGAGGCAGTTTTCAGATTATACTGTATTACATCATTCCATAGATGGACTTATTTATAAAAAGAGACTATTATTCCTGAACGATTATTGCATTAAATTCAATTTTCTTTTGCTATCTTATAGTCACAGCATTTAACGCTTAGTCCAACAGCATTACATTTTTTTAAAAGGGAGAACTTAAAAAAAACTGAAATCCTCTTCATGGGGCCTTTGTAGAGTGTGACTCCTGATTCTCTAAATCCAGAATTCTGATTTATTTTGATAACATTCTATATTTCCCCTCTTTTATAATTGTCTGTTTTCTTGTCCATTTCTGCCACTAAAATATGAGTTCTGTGAGAACAAAGGAAGTGTAGAGTGTAAGAACTAAAAAAAAAATCTCAGAAGTCATCTAGTTCATTTTGCAGAAAGAAATTGAGGTGCTGAGAAATGACGTGATATGACCAAGCCCACTTTTAAGTAAATGAAGAGTTGAGAGGAGAACTTCAGCATCCTGCCTTCCCTTACAATATCCTTTTGGCTACACCTCGCTGCGCTCCCTGTGTTGCCATTTGAGCCTTTTGGATAATCTGCCAGTAACAGATATCAGTCTGATATTACAATCGTATAGTGTAATTATACACTCATATCTGATTCCTCAACCTTCAAGTCAGAATAAAAGAAATTGGTCTGACGCAGATCTACTGCTAATCTAGAAATAAAAAGTACGTTTGTTAATGGAACTTTGGAGAAAAACATGCTATAAGTGTCCTAATATATAAATAAGAACTGATTTTTGATGAATTTTTAGTATATTCTCTACTTGCTTACAGACTATTTTCACATTCATTGTCCTCAACACTTCCCTTTGAGCATGAAGCAAGCAGATAGAATTATGTGAAAAATTGCAATTTGGGTTGGCTGCCACTCCTGGCAAATACAATATATTCCCTTGGAGAGTCTCACACCCAATTCCTAAAGAACAGAGTTAAAATCAGGAGCAAAGCCACCATACATGATTTCATCTCTATAGCCGTTCTTCCATTTCCTATAATGGTCTTTTTGGAATACAAACCATTGATCAGATGAATGAGAGGTAAGGAGAGGAGAGGGTGAGAAAAGAGGAGGAAAGAGAAAGAGGAAAGGATAAATCGCAGGGAAAAGGTTGGAAACATACATAGAAGAAAGTTTTTTTATGTGATGGAAGAGTTGTATTTGCCCTTGTAATTTCCTTTTGTTCAACGTTTCACATTTAGCACAAAAAATTGCTTAGTTGAGAAGAAAGGGAGAACCGCTGTCAGGTCCTGTGCTTTTAAGCCTCCTGTCTGCTCACAGAATTTGAAGTACACAGTCAGCTCTCCTTACCCTGGAGGAATTGGGAAAGAGCTGGTAAAGAGTGCAAGGAACAAGGAGGCATCTGGGGGAGGGAGAAGAGAGGATGGTGCCTTCTTTTATTCTTGCCAGGACAAGCTGCCAGCTATACTCAGCATCTTTCCTTGTTCTACTAAGGACAAAGCATATTCTGTTATGAGATCTCTGCCAGCAGCAGCTGTAGTTTCAAGAAAAAAAACTTGTGTAGAAGTGATGTCTCTTATTCCATTTTCTTATTAAATATGCATAAGGGAGGAATAAATGCTAGTAAATATTATGGGGCTATACTTTTTTAAAATATTAAGCATAAAAACCATACACCTCCTCCAACCCCAGTTTATTAAATGGAAGATTCTTTTTCTGCTACATGTTTACTAGCTAGAGATATCTTTTAGGGTTGTGGTATGTATAGACTAGATAAAAGGAAAAGGTAATAGCATTAGTTTTGGGAAATAGTCACCTACCATGGAAAATAATGCTTCATTTTAAGGATATCATCCCTTTTTGCAGATTTATCATTTTTTTCTTGAGTATGTTCATCAGTGTAAATATGTACATATTAATATAACTGGGGTTCTTTAATTCCAAAATAAGAGAAATGTGTGTTTTTTTTTAAAAAAGATAAAAGACAAACATAAGGTATATATGTCGCTAATATACATGGTATGGCATACTCATGTCCAGAAAATTCTGTAACTCTCAGAATATGGCCATTTGGAACTTTGACCCCCAAATTAGCATTTACTGACTTTCAAATTAGGTCAAGGTGTTTCTTATTACTAAGGCCAATTTGCAATCTGTAAACTCCAGTGCATACATCGCATGTTTTGATATATATTGCATAATTTATGATCATAATATGGTAAGAAGGCATGGAAGGCCATCATTCATTTTTTTTTTTGGCTGTGCCACGTGGCTTGTAGGATCTTAGCTCCCCAACCAGGGATTGAACCCAGGCCCCAGGTAGTGAAAGCCCGGAATCCTAACCACCAGTCCGCCAGGGAATTCCCTATTATTCATTTTAGAAAGACAAAACTGCCAGAGAGCAACATAAGTTTAATTGATGCCATGAGCTCAAAGTCCACAAGAGGGAAATTTAATTCTTCATATATTTCAAAAGTATATTACTGTTTTGATCATGTTACATTTTTAAAATGGTTGATAATGAAAACAGTTTTCCTTTGAAATTTGAGTTATGAAGAATGCAGACACATTTTTCCCCAAGTGAAGATCTAGCACAGGTCATGTGTTTTGAGATCACGTGGGGGATTTCCCAATTTCACAAATGGGCATTAAAAAAAAGAGGATTCTTCACCGTGCTGGAGATTTTCCTTCTCTTTTTCCTTCAACTTGAAGGGATTATGGCTTTACCAGGAAAGGGAGATATTGGAGGCAAGAAGGAATGAAAAGAAAAGGGGAATGGAAAAGGAAGGAGAAGAAAGGACAAGGAAGATCAGAGCTAAGAAAAAGAGACAGAAGAGGAGGCAAGGATAAAGGGAGCTGGAGACGGAGAAAAGAGAGAAGGGAAGGAAAGGTACATGGGCGAAGATGGCCACCCTCTCCTCTGGACTCCTTTACCCCAGAAAGATGTTCCTATAATTCTTGCAGGGAAGGTCATGCCATTCTAGTGGAATGAATGGAAAGTTGGACCCTTAGTTGATTGCCAGGGTTCATAGGGGATTTTACATTTTTACTCTTAAAGAGCAAAGTACAGTTGGCTTAAAAAAGCATTTTTGTCTGTTATGTTTTTAAATAAGAACGACGAATATATTTAGACTCAGATTTCAGAGAAAAACACTTTGTATTTTTCAGAGCTAACTTCTACATCTCATCCTTCAATTTTATAAAGTCATACTTACTTTAGGCATATCCTTAAGATCAAATCAGAATAAATACTGTAAAACAGCATTTTGGATTGACAACACGTTTGGCAATATCTGGCAAATGGCCCATTATATTTCACGTAGTATTTGATACATACAACCAAAGAGTAAAATAAAAGACTATGGAGTTTCAAATGACTTTTCATCCATATTGAAGTGATTGTAAACGGTAATTCAGTTTAGTGATAGAAAGCAGTAGGCAATAGGGAAAGTAAAATTCTAGCATCTTAAAATCCACAATATCTGATGATTTGATTTGCTTTACAATTTGTATTTACACATACCTGTTAACATCTTCCTGCTCTGCGACATCATCATATACTTCCTGGTCATCTTCAAAAGGTCTTGATGAAAGAGCACCAAGCGAGTTTTTTTTCCGTTTCAAGGAATCATAGTCGATCTCTACAACCGTTGTTTTAATATAGCCATCTACCAAAAGGGGAACAATTTATGTTCAGGTAACTGTAGTTTAAATATCATAAAGTTGTGGATAAAATATCAATTGCACACTTACTCTTTAAATTTTCCATTTATTTCTTTGCTTGCAATTCTGATTTATAGACTTGTTGACACATGTTTCACTGTACTTTGTCAAAGTCTTATGCTGTTGTGGTTTGGGGTAAGCCTAGAGTCTATTTTCAAGATTCCAAAGTGATTCATATGAATCATTTTTGCCTTTTCACCTCAGTGAAGAACCTAATGCTCTTTGCTCCTCCCTGGGATACTATAAATATTTACATTTTTCCCCACTAAAAAGATTACACAGATGAGGTGAAGATGGAGCTATACCTGTCATTTAAAATCTTCCTATCTTTGTCCACCCTGTAACATGCTCCCAACTTAATGCTTATGAGTAGCTTTGGAAGAATTTTCACATTAATATTGGCTCAAATAGAAAACACTTTGAAGTCATAGGAAAATGTGCACTCACAGGACCCCCTGGCTGTTCTGCCCAGCCATTTTCCTTCAGGGTTGTCTGTGATTCGGATTATTTCAATTTGTTCTCCTTGCTTGAATCTCAGTTCATTCTTTCCTCCTTTGACATCACAGCAAGCTTTTGCTTGGTGGATGACTTGAATAGGGCCTGTTAGCTGCAAAGAGGAAAAAAAAATCACGACTGGCTTCTTTACTATTCAGAACATCTTTAAGGAACGCGGTTTTGAAAGACAATATGTCCACCACTTGCCAACCTGCCTATTTCCAACATTTACAAGTTTGAACTAGAAGTTGAGGGTGAATGTCATTCCTGGTGAATGTTCTTAGAGGAGGGGTTAGGGGAAAATTGCAGAGGTCAGACAGAACCAGCAAAGAACAGGTAAGCACATGCTCGGGGGCCAGGAGAGAGTGGCAGTGATCTGTTGACCTCGGGAACTCTGCGGAAAATTTGCAGAGAAAGCCACCGATAATCGAATACCACTTATGTACGACATGCTGGGTGCTATGTGTTTTTATGGGGTATGCTGGTGGTTTGCTTCATAGACAGAGAAATACCTTTTGAATAATAAAAATAACAAACAAATATTATGAGAGGTTTTAAAATTAATATCCTGAATAGTACAGTGTTTTCTTGACAGCATGGGAATAATCTAGTTTAGAGGCCATGAATCCTAAACATTTCCTAATCCTAAATTGGTCTTTTCAGCAGAATTTCTTGGACCTTTTGATATGCAAATATGCATTGTGAGTTTTGAAGAAGGTCTACTTTATTTTATTGAATCTGTGATGAATTGTGAGACATATCATTAAGTGTGCACCACCAAGAAAAAAAGAAAATAGCTTAAGTTAAATTTTGATATGCCAACGATGTTAAAACGCATCTTAATATCAGAATTTTAAAATGTGAAATATTTTGTCTTGCCTAGTTTTTTTTTTTTTTGCGATACGTGGGCCTCTCACTGTTGTGGCCCCTACCGCTGCGGAGCACAGGCTCTGGGCGCGCAGGTTCAGCGGCCATGGCTCACGGGCCCAGCCGCTCTGCGGCACGTGGGATCCTGTTGGGCTGGGGCACGAACCCGTGTCCCCTGCATCGGCAGGCGGACTCTCAACCACTGTGCCACCAGGGAAGCCCTTGAAATATTTTGTCTTGGAATTAATGAAACGTGAAGCTATGTGACAGTTCTCATATTTATTTATTTAATTGGAACATCTATTAACATTTGGTGGAAGGAATATAGCGTGTGAAGTCCTAGTCTTGACAGACTTTTGAGTTCATATTTGGTGGTATATCTTCCATATCCTATTTTTTTCTTACTAACAAATGTTATTCAAATGAATGAGTGAAACAATGCAAAATTGATTTCTCAAAAAAAAACCCACAAGGGAAAGCTTCACACCATTCCTTCAAAAATACAAACAATCTCTTCATAAAAAGTACGTTATAAAGATTTTCATTTAAGAAATTAGTTTTTCATGTTTTCCACTTGAAAACTATAAACATTGGTAGCCATACATTCTGTATGAGTAAAATCTTTTAGTATTCATACTGTAATCTTAATTTTGCTTAATGTAGTAAGCAAAATTGAATGAGATCTTATAATAGATACAGTGCCTTCCGTGCATTATTTTATTTAATTCCATAAAAATCAGGAGAGGTATCATTAACTCACTTTAAAAATAAGAATCTGAGGGCTTCCCTGGTGGCGCAGTGGTTGAGAGTCTGCCTGCCAATGCAGGGGAAACGGGTTCGTGCCCCGGTCCGGGAAGATCCCACATGCCGCAGAGCGGCTAGGCCCGTGAGCCACGGCCGCTGAGCCTGCGTGTCCAGAGCCTGGGCTCCGCAACGGGAGAGTCCACAACAGTGAGAGGCCCGCGTACCGCAAAAAAAAAAAAAAAAA
>NW_006788081.1:78592-100145 GCF_000442215.2 Lipotes vexillifer
GTACCGAAAAAAAAAAAAAAAAAAAAAAAAGAATCTGAGATTCAGAGAAGTTTAGTAATATGCCCATGATCACATAATTTGCATGTGCAGTTGGACTTTGAATCCACATCTGTCCAACTGACTCTAAGCTTTACATTTTCCCTTTGCCCTGCTGTTGAATCTTTGTTTTACTATAATCAATATACTGGGAAATTATATATAAACCACATTTTTATAATTCAAACCATATTGTAAATGTTCAGGAGGAATTAAATATTTAAAGGAAACTTGATATGAATCCTTTTTATAGTGAAGAATAGTTTTGTAACTAGATAATCACTCTATAGCTGACATACTAGACCCACCCCAGATGGGCCATGTCATCAAAGACGTACTGGCCAAAAGAGTATAGTCCGCAAGTATAGTGGTAGTGGTGGTAGTAATAGAAATCACACAATTAGAAATCAGAGATCAGAGAAGACAGAGGTCAGAAATCCAGGTGGATGAAGAGGGAGGAGAAACAGCAGGTATCAAGTCAGAATGTACGTCGGCTTAGAATAAAGGCAAAAATGTAAGTCAGGTCTAGACAGCAGCAATCAGGTAGCTCAAGGAGCTTTATTACGACAGGTCTGGTTAATCCAGAGACACTTCTGTCCCTCGTACCACTATAATACATGGCACAGGGATGTGTATATGTGTGGTCCTGAGCTCATATTATGAGTAGGATAAAATGAAATGCATAACAAGGAGGGTCAAGCTGGGTCTGAGAAATCAAGTACTCTTTCACTCAATCGACATAAAATTTCCTGAGCTCCCACCATATTTTATTTGGATTTTATTGCATTAGTTTTTTAGTGCAGGGGTAAAGGAGATTATTGGACAAAAACACTACTATTGTGAAGGTAGTTACTCTTTAGAAAACAATGATTAAGTAATTCTCCGACCATGTAAGGTTGCAAGAATTGTGCCCCTTTTGTGTGAAAGTTATAAAACGAGGTTACTCTTATTCACCCTTCGGCAAGCAAGCTCTTACTTTAAATTTCTTCTTTATTTCTTGTTCTTTCTTTTCTCTCTCTTTCTGTTCCTTTTTCTCCAGCTCTAATCTCTTCTTTTCCTCCTTTTCCCTTTTCTTCTCTCTTTCTTTGGATGTTTCTCTGTGGATTAAAATTGTAAGTTTGTTTTAGCATCTATGGGCATTGATGCGTCAGGGCTCCCTATCCAGAGAGGTTTCTACCCAGAACAGAAGATAGTATGTGAAGAAGTATAGGTGAAGGTATAAAGCCAAGGCTTGTCAAAATTCCTGGGTGTATGAGACTGTTCTTAGAACCAGCAGGAGGCATTCAAATGAGGCTGCCTTCTTAAGGTTCTGCTGCCCTTACAGCTCGTGCAGGCAAGTGGAAAGCACTGTCTATAACGGTTCTTGCGGCCTGTCGGCGTGCATAGAATTAATCTCTCTCTCTCTCTCTCATGCACTCACTAGTTCAAGTTCACGTACACACATGCACTTGTACACACATGTACAAACCTTAATTCAGAAACTTTAGTCAGAATTAGTTGAATAAGAACTGGGTAGGGAAAATTAACATATTTGAATCAACAAAAGATAAAATAACATATTCATTCTACTTCTACTCATTTTCCAAGAAATTTCTTAGTCTCGGGCTACCCAGAAACCCATTTTGGAACCCTTTCTAACACCTTTCTGTTTAGCAGGCTAAAACTTTGGCATCTGGTGCTGTGTTAAATGGTCTCTCATAGCAAGGTTGTGAGGTGAAGCGCTGTCTACGTGAGGACGTTGTAACGTATACACGAATTCATGTGCCCAGGAACACACGGAGAGCAAGAAATCAGATTCCCGGCCCCTGTGATTCCCTGTCTGTGGGCTATCTAGTGGGCTGCAGGCCTCTGACCTCTCCGGGGATGGCATTTTAATAGAGTCCTCTGTAAAATCTTTAGACAAGAAAAGAATCTTTAGTTCTTTGTATTGAAATAAAGGTTATCATTATATGCCCGTCATTTGAACAATACAGTTTTCCCTCCCAGTGTTGAATATCCCTCCACTCTCCCTCATACAAATCATTATATTCGTCTTAGAAGGAAAATATCATGGTAAAAAAATGTAACTCATACATGTCTTCATATGTTTCTCCTTCACTCTCTTGTTCCTGTCAAGAAAAACATTAATAATGATTAACTGTAATTATTTAATAAGGGAACATACACATATTACATTGCTCAAATAATCAGTAAAACAAGCATACATTTGTGTGTCAGTTTGGCTTATTTAAAATATTTTTGTTTCCTTTTTAGAGACAGACTGGAAAAGGAAGCACAGAAAGATTTCATTTTATATCTTGCTATGTAATTCAGATGTGTAGCCAGATTTCAGTCTATGTTTAGCATTACAAAATTACTATGAGTCAGTGTAATAATGGGTGTTTAATGTCTCAAGCATTTTAGATGAAATAAGATTATAAATGGAAAAAAATCACCATTACTCATAAGGATTTTCATTTGTTGGTTTATAGCAATAAAAAATGAATCACAATAATTGTTACATATTCTAGTTACAGCAATATAATATGAGAAGGAAAAAAAAACTGACCTCATCCAGATTTCCAGTTCCTAAAGTGTTTAAAAAAAGAATACAATTTAATATACTGTAATTAAGAAGTGCTTTAATACAGGATTATTAGATGTAATATTCAAAACAGTTCATCATGTAACAGAACTTATAATTTACCAAAGGCATAGAAGTACAAAATAGAATATGCAGTTTAGATTCTTACTATGGCTTTTTTGAATCTTGTAATTTAATTATAAAATCATTTCACTGACTTTCATAAAATAATGCAAAAGCCAAAAATTAATGAAGGCACTCTATTCTCTTTATGAAAAGCATGCACATTCGGTTTTGTGGGCTTGCAGTATGGAACAAAGATTTTACCAGAAAATCACAACTAGTTCACACTTTTTGACTTACTTGTTCCCAAGGATTTGCTTTCATGTGTCAAACAAATCAAGTTAATAAGATTTTTAAAGAGATATTTTACTGCTCAGAGATTTGGTAATATCAATAAATTACCAGGTACAAAGACGTCATCTAAAACAATAATAATAAAAACAGTGTGGAACTGATATACAAATGAACAGACCAGTGGAATAGAGCAGAGAGCTCAGAGACAGATACACAAATTTACACACACACAAATAGAAACACACATTATGCACACAAAAACACACCTATATATGCAAAGACACAAACACACCAATAGAGTTAACACAGTAAATGTGGCATTATAAACTAATGAGAAAAGGGTGGATTTCAGAGTATGGTAATGGGAAAACTAGCTTTGTACATGAGGCAACAAATCTAGATTTCTACTAACGCCTCAAAAGTGGACTGCAAAGAGATCAAAGACCTAACTATAAAGGATAAAGTTCATAGAAGAAAATATTTGTATTTCCTAGGGATGGGACTTCTTAAATAAAACTTAAAAAGTATAAATTACAAAGTAAATATTAATGAATTTGATTATATCAAAGTATATTTATGTTCAGTGAAGGACAGCATGGACTAAGTTAATAGACAATGGACAGACTGAAAGAAGATATTTGCAGTGTCTACAACTGACATAGGATTAATATCTGGAATACAAAGGAACTCCTGCAAGTCGGCCAGAAAAGGATACCAACCCCAAGAAAAAAATGGTCAGGGAATAGGAACTGGCAACGTACAGAAGAGAAAACCACAAAGGCTAATAAAAAAAATCAAGTATTCGAACTCAGCAGCAAGCAGAGATATGAAAATGAAACAAGTCATCATTTTATGCATGTAAGACTGGAAACAACTGGAAAGCTGCATAGTACTATGCACTGGCGAAAGGTAGGCGTCTTGGAATCTTCATGCCCTGTGATGGGAGTACACAGAGATGCAGCTCTTCTGGAGAGCACTCTAATCCTACTCAGTTGGAATGCATACGCCACTGCTTACAAGCAGCCACTCTACTGCTGGATATACATAAAGGAAGGCTCTCAGAGGTCCACATGGAGATATGGACAAGAAGGTGCATTGAACAATTATTTGTGGTACCAGCGAGTTGAAGGTGAAATGCGAATGCATAGGATGCATACCATGGAGTGCTGTGCAGTAGTTAACAGAAAGAAATTAAATATACATATATAACATGGAGCAGCCCCCCAAAACACATTATGCTGAGTATAAAAAAAAGGCCAGAGTGAGCTATAATATACGGTTTATGTAAATTGAAATATGTACATATACACATACAACAGCATGCAAAGAATATGTATAAAAGACACACACTAAGTACATTAGAATATTTGTCTCTGGTAAAGGGGAGGAAGGAAAGGGAGTGGGTCATGGAGATAAAAGGAAATAAATAAATAAGTAAAATAAGAGAGGGGTCTTGCATGGACCAATGACAATAATGACCCATTAATGATCCTATGAGAATAATTAACTCAAACTTCCGTATCGAAGGGAATAAATAAAACATCTTTCGCCTCTTACCATCAGAGTGCATGACACTATCTTGATTTTCTTCATTTACAGGGCTTCTGAAAACAAGAGAGAAGAAAAAGTGAAAATGGAACAAGTAGATGCTCCCCTTACAATGAAAAAGAAAAAAGAATAAAAGGATCATTTAAAAATAACTCTTCTCTTTCATATCTGCTCTGACTTAAAACTTCAGAAATCAGTAGAATAGGCTTTAGCCTGGTATTGATGCCACTACTGCTGCAAAAAATGGAGAATCAGGGAGCTTGAGCACAGCACTGCCCATTCAAAGTGAGCATCTACAATTAATCAGTAGTTTAGTTTCAGAGCAGAAATATTTTTCTGTTAAAGTGACAGTATGTCAATAAGTCAATTCTGGGTTCTGAAGGTATACGATTGGCTGTATGGTACAGATTCCGAAGATCATTAGTTCCAATCCTGACTCGTCACCCTTTTCCAGATGTTTTCCATCTGGTTTTGCTTCCATCACTTGTGGCTTGGACTCCAAGGTGCTTCATTCCAAACCACTTCACTCCAACGACTCATAACAGCTATCAATACCTGGGCTTCATGAATCCCTAATGATTTATGGAACCATCTATATTTTCTATTTCTATTCTTGGGTTGATTTGCATAACTGGAGAAAATTGCCATTTTACTGCTTTAGGATATTACCAATAATTGACATTCAATCTCAGCTATACCCCCAACACTATTCTATAATCTCATTACACTTTTTTTCTAGTCAACCCTCTCTTGCATCATCCTTCCCAATTGCTATTCAAAACGTTCATTACTTCCCTCAGATCTCCTATTCCTCTCCTTTCTCTTTTCATCAGATGATCTTGTGTCTTATTTCACTGATAAAATAGCACTTATTGGGGGTGAACTCTCTTAAAATACATTCCTTTAACTGCCAAGCTTATCTACAGTTACGCCCATCCTTACCTGTCCCTACCGAAGTTCCTTCCATCCGTGTTCTGAATCCTATCTGAATGATCAATTATTTTACTCCTTTTATTCGCTTTCTTCTGTGTGTCATCATATTATTTATATTACTATTATTGTTCTTCTTCTTTCACTCCCCATCCCTAAATATCTCACTACTGTTTTCTCCCTCAGCCCAAGTTACTCTCATTCGTGAAGGACAAAAACTTCTCTTCACCTTTCTAAATCCTCCACATTACCATAAGGCCATCATCCTTTTCCCAAAGTAGAAAACGCTGTCCATACTCACTGACTCTACTTGCTCTCCACCCACTCATCTCTTCATTGACTACAATCTGGTTTCCCTTGCTAACCCTTCACTGAAACTATTCTTAAAAGATTTGATTACCAAATCCATTAAACACTTCTCAGCCAGCACCTACTCGATTGCTTTGTGGCTCTTATCACAGTATTGGCTATTTTGCCTTCCTGGAGTCTCCTTTGTTTCCATGAGAAATCTCTCCCACTCACTTCTTGTCCCTCTGGTCACTACCCCACAATTTCCTTTGTGGGTTAATTTGCTCTGACTTCCCCTTTTAAGTGATGGTGTTCTTTTGTGTTCCAGTCTTGGCTTCCTCATTTTTATTTTCACTCTACCTTTGCCCCTAGATGGTCTCATATTCTCATATAACTCCACAGCTTCACATATTATCTTAATGTTGGTGACTACATGTTGAAATCTCTAGCCCAGACCTCACTTCTGAGTTTCAGACTCACCTATCTATCTATCTATCTATGCATCCATCCATTCATCTATCTATCTATTCATCTTCCTATCTATCTTTATTTGTATGTCTCACTGACGGTACTATATTAACACCCTGGAAGCTGAGGTCTCCCTCTTTCATCCCAGCCTAAACCTGTTTTTCCTACTAAGTTTCTTACCTTGGTCAATCGCACCACAATTCCCTTAACCACTTAAGCCTTAAGTCATCCTTTATTTCTCACTCTTCTACAGTCCCACATCAAATTAATCAAGTTCTGTAAATTCTGCAAGTTCTGCGTATTTAGTGTCTCCTATAATGCACCTCCCCTTCTGTCTCTCCTCTATCCTGCTAGACACAAGAACAGGATTCTATCATTGCTAGTGTGGACCCATGCAGTAGCCTCCTGAGCAGTCTTCTAGTGATGAGAATTGCTCTTCATCTTTCCTACCCTTAAAGTCCCTTCTACCTGCTGCTGCCAAAGTGATCTTTCTAACATGAAATTGACACCATTTGAAGAATGTGAGCAGGAAATGCCTTGCTATCACTGAGACCATAAAAAAGAGCTAGTGGGTACTCTTGTAGCCCAGGAAGAATTGCCATGGGTATACATGTCTCAGTTTCCACCTGAGATGATAAACATATGTGGTCATAAACTGTTATCTAATAAACTCACTCTTGAAAAAAATCGAACATTTAAAATTTAACACATATGCATAGCTTGCTACCTAGGTAAGTGTAAAGGCCTGGTGAAATTGATCATGGCATGACACTTGTTTTTCTTAGTAAGCCTTTTTTAGATCTTGGATGATTCAGAATTAAATACAGAAACAATGAAGTAATTCAAGCCCATGGTACAAAAATCTGTTTCTAATCATTGGGACAATATATATATATATATGTTCAATATTTTAAGTATTTGTAGTATTTAAGAGATTTACTACATTAGATATTCAGTTGAAAATCTGTGTCACATCACTGAAAAAATTGTCAGTTAGACAATATTTTAGTTAAAAACTAAGGACTCTAAGTGTTAATGTCAATGGCTGCTGGCCTCATAAAATAGAGTCAGCCAAAATTATGAGCTCCTAATAAAAGAATATATCATCACCTAGGAAGGAGTCTTACCTAAATAAAGAAAGAAGTACATTTAGAAAATAGAACTAAATTTGATCAAGCACCCATCTGTATCCAACTACCAATTTCCAGAGGAATGGGGAACACACAAGCTATACTGTGAGGAAGCGATCAGCGCAATCTAGACTGTGGGCAACTATAACGCCCACGAACAACTTGATTTGCTCAACAAATAAATTGCAATAATTAAAAAGAAAGAAATAGAGGGTGAACCTAGAGATTGAAAGAGAATTACAAAACATGTAAGCCATAGACTTTGCTTGGATTCTTATTCAAACAAACAAGAAAACCCACATATAATTTAAGAGAAAACTGGAAATTTGAAGACTTTATGTCTTAAATTAATACATAGAGTCTACTCTGAGGGAAACCTATTGAAATATTTATGGTTATTATTACATGATGCTTGGTATTAGTTTCAAAGTAATATGAGAAGAGAGAAGTGGGGTGTATAGATGAAACAAGATTGGTAGTGAGTTAAAAACTGTTGAAGTTGGGGAAGGGTGCATAGGTGCATACTATGCTATTCTCCTTGCCTTTTATATGCTTAAAATTTTTTAAAATAAATGTTTTTTAAAAAGTATAAGAAGAGGACTAGGACCAAGATGGCAGAGTAGAAGGACATACTCTCACACCCTCTTGTGAGAACACCAGAATCACAACTAGCTGCTGGACAATCATTGACAGGAAGACACTGGAACTCACTGGAACTCACCAACAAAGACACCCCACATCCAAAGAAAGAGGAGAAGCCACAATGAGATAGTAGGAGGGACGCAACCACAGTCAAATCAAATCCCATAACTGCTGGCTGGGTGACACAGACTGGAGAACACTCATACCACAGAAGTCCACCCACTGGAGTGAAGGTTCTGAGCCCCACGTCAGGATTCCCAAACTGGGGGTCCGGCAACGGGAGGAGGAATTCCAACAGGAGGAGGAAGAAGCAAGAAGAACTACAAACCTGCAGCCAGTGGAACAAAAAACACATTCACAGAAAGACAGACAAGATGAAAAGGCAGAGGGCTATGTACCAGATGAAGGAACAAGATAAAACCCCAGAAAAACAACTAAATGAAGTGGAGATAGGCAACCTTCCAGAAAAAATTTCAGAATAATGATACCAAAGATCATCCAGGACCTCAAAAAAAGAAAAGGGGCAAAGATCGAGAAGATGCAAGAAAAGTTGAACAAAGACCTGGAAGAAATAAAGAACAAACAAACAGACATGAACAATATAAAAACTGAAATGAAAACTACATTAGAAGGAATCAATAGGAGAATAACTGAGGCAGAAGAATGAATAAATGACCTGGAAAACAGAATTGTGCAATTTACTTCTGCGGAACAGAATAAAGAAAAAAGAATGAAAAGAAATGAAGACAGCCTAAGAGACCTCTGGGACAACATTAAATGCAACAACATTTGCATTATAGGGGTCGCAGAAGGAGAAGAGAGAGAGAAAGGACCAGAGAAGATATTTGAAGAGATTATAGTCGAAAAGTTCCCTAACATGGGAAAGGAAATAGCCACCCAAGTCCAGGAAGCGCAGTGAGTCCCATACAGAATAAACAAAAGGAGAAACATGCCGAGACACATAGTAATCAAATTTGCAAAAATTAAAGACAAAGAAAAATTGTTAAAAACAGCAAGGGAGGGCTTCCCTGGTGGCGCAGTGGTTGAGAGTCCACCTGCCAATGCAGGGGACACGGGTTCGTGCCCCAGTCCAGGAAGATCCCACATGCCGCGGAGCGACTGGGCCCGTGAGCCACAATTACTGAGCCTGCGCGTCTGGAGCCTGTGCTCCGCAACAAGAGAGGGAGTGATAATGAGAGGCCCACGTACCGCGATGAAGAGTGGCCTCCGCTTGCCACAACTAGAGAAAGCCCCCGCACAGAAACGAAGACCCAACACAGCCATAAATAAATAAATAAATTAATTAATTAAATTAAAAAAAAAAAACAGCAAGGGAAAAACGAAAAATAACATACAAGGGAACTCCCATAAGGTTAACAGCTGATTTCTCAGCAGAAACTCTACAAGCCAGAAGGGAGTGGCATGATATACTTAAAGTGATGAAAGGGAAGAACCTACAACCAAGATTACGCTAACTGGCAAGGATCTCATTCAGATTTGATGGAGAAATCAAAAACTTTACAGACAAGCAAAAGCTAAGAGAATTCAGCACCACCAAACTAGCTCTACAACAAATGCTAAAGGAACTTCTCTAACTTGGAAACACAAGAGAAGAAAAGGATCTACAAAAACAAACCCAAAACAATTAATAAAATGGTCATAGTAACATACATTTCTATAATTACCTTAAACGTGAATGGATTAAGTGCTCCAACCAAAAGACACAGGCTTGCTGAATGGATACAAAAACAAGACCCATATATATGCTGTCTACAAGAGACCCACTTCAGACCTAGGGACACATACAGGCTGAAAGTGAGGGGCTGGAAAAAGATATTCCATGCAAATGGAAATCAAAAGAAAGCTGGAGTAACAATACTCATATCAGATAAAATAGAATTTAAAATAAAGAATGTTACAAGAGACAAGGAAGGATACTACATAATGATCAAGGGATCAATCCAAGAAGAAGATATAACAAATATAAATATATATACACCCAACATAGGAGCACCTGAATACATAAGGAACTGCTAACAGCTGTAAAGAGGAAATCAAGAGTAAAACAATAATAGTGGGGGACTTTAACACCTCACTTACACCAATGGACAGATCATCCTAAATGAAAATAAATAAGGAAACAGAAGTTTTAAATGATGCAATAGACCAGATAGATTTCATTGATATTTATAAGACATTGCATCCAAAAACAGCAGACTACACTTTCTTCTTAAGTGTGCATGGAACATTCCCCAGGATAGATAACATTGTAGGTCAGAGATCAAGCCTTGGTAAATTTAAGAAAATTGAAATCATATCAAACATCTTTTCTCACCACAATGCTGTGAGATTACAAATGAATTACGGGGACAAAACGTAAAAAACACAAACACATGGAGGCTAAACAATACGTTACTAAATAACCAAGAGATCACTGAAGAAATCAAAGAGGAAATCAAAAAAATACCTAGAGACAAGTGACAATGAAAACACGACTATCCAAAACCTATGGGATGCAACAAAAGCAGTTCTAAGAGAGAATTTTATAGCTATACAAGCCTACTTCAAGAAACAAGAAAAATCTCAAGTAAACAATCTAAACTTACACCTAAAGGAACTAGAGAAAGAAGAACAAACAAAACCCAAAGTTAGCAGAATGAAAGAATCATAAAGATCAGAGCAGAAATAAATGAAATAGAAACAAAGAAAACAATAGCAATGGTCAATAAAACTAAAAGCTGGTTCTTTGAGAAGATAAACAAAATTGATAAACCATTAGCCAGACTCATCAGGAAAAAGAGGGAGAGGACTCAGATCAATAAAATTAGAAATGAAAAAGGAGAAGTTACAACAGACACCACAGAAATACAAAGCATCCTAAGAGACTAGTACAAGCAACTCTATGCCAATAAAATGGACAACCTGGAAGAAATGGACAAATTCTTAGAAAGGTATAACCTTCCAAGACTGAACCAGGAAGAAACAGAAAATATGAACAGATGAATCACAGGAAATGAAATTGAAACTCTGATTAAAAATTTTCTGACAAACAAAAGTCCAGGACCAGATGGCTTCACAGGTGAATTCTGTCAAACATTTAGAGAAGAGCTAACACCCATCCTTCTCAAACTCTTCCAAAAAATTGCAGAGGAAGGAACACTCCCAAACTGATTCTATGCGGCCACCATCACCCTGATACCAAAACCAGACAAAGATACTACAAAAAAAGAAAAGTACAGACCAATATCACTGATGAATATAGATGCAAAAATCCTCAACAAAATACTGCAAACAGAATGCAACAACACATTAAAAGCATCATACACCATGATCAAGTGGGATTTATCTCAGGGACGCAAGGATTCTTTAGTATGCGCAAATCAATCAATGTAATACACCATATTAGTAAACTGAAGAATAAAAACTGTATGATCATCTCAATAGATGCAGAAAAAGCTTTTGACAAAATTCAACACCCATTTATGATAAAAGCTCTCCAGAAAGTGGGCATAGAGGGAACCTACCTCAACATAATAAAGGCCATATATGACAAAACCACAGCACACATCATTCTCAATGGTGAAAAACTGAAAGCGTTTACCCTAAGATCAGGAAGAAGACAAGGATGTCCACTCTCACCACTATTATTCAACATAGTTTTGGAAGTCCTAGCCATGGCAATCAGAGAAGAAAAAGAAATAAAAGGAATACAAATTGGAAAAGAAGAAGTAAAACTGTCACTGTTTGCAGATGACATGATACTATACATAGAGAATCCTAAAGATGCTACCAGAAAACTACTGGAGCTAATCAATGAATTTGTTAAAGTTGCAAGAAACAAAATTAATGCACAGAAATCTCTTGCATTCCTATACACTAATGATGAAAAATCTGAAAGAGAAATTAAGGAAACATTCCCATTTACCATTGCAACAAAAAGAATAAAATACCTAGGAATAAACCTACCGAGGAAGACAAAAGACCTGTATGCAGAAAACTATAAGACTCTGATGAAAGAAATTAAAGATGGTACCAACATATGGAGAGATATACCATATTCTTGGATTGGAAGGATCAATATTGTGAAATTGACTATAGTACCCAAAGCAATCTATAGATTCAATGCAATCCGTATTAAATTACCAATGGCATTTTTTACGAAACTAGAACAAATCATCTTAAAATTTGTATGGAGACAAAAAAGACCCCGTATAGTGAAAGCAGTCTGGAGGGAAAAAAACGTAGCTGGAGGAATCAGACTCCCTGGCCTCAGACTCTACTACAAAGCTACAGTAATCAAGAAAATATGGTACTGGCACAAAAACAGAAACATAGATCAATGGAACAAGATAGAAAGCCCAGAGATAAACCCACACACCTATGGTCAATTAATATATGACAAAGGAGGCAGGGATATACAATGGACAAAAGAAAGTCTCTTTAATAAGTGGTGCTGGGAAAACTGGACAGCTATATGTAAAAGAATGAAATTAGAACACTCCCTAACACCATACACAAAAATAAACTCAAAATGGATTTCAGACCTAAATGTAAGACCGGACACTCTAAAACTCTTAGAGGAAAACATAGGAAGAACACTCTTTGACATAAATCACAGCAAGATCCTTTTTTTGTGTGTGGTACGCAGGCCTCTCACTGCTGTGGCCTCTCCCGTTGTGGAGCACAGGCTCTGGACGCGCAGGCTCAGTGGCCACGGCCCACGGGCCCAGCCGCTCCATGGCATGTGGGATCTTCCCAGACCGGGGCACAAACCCCTGTCCCCTGCATCGGCAGGTGGACTCTCAACCACTGCGCCACCAGGGAAGCCCGCAAGATCTTTTTTGATCCACCTCCTAGAGTAATGGAAATAAAAACAAAAATAAACAAATGGGGCGTAATGAAACTTAAAAGCTTTTGCACAGCAAGGGAAACCATAAACAAGACGAAAATACAACCCTCAGAATGGGAGAAAATATTTGCAAACGAGTCAATGGATAAAGGATTAATCTCCAAAGTATATAAACCAAGGGAAACTAAACAAGACGAAAATACAACCCTCAGAATGGGAGAAAATATTTGCAAACGAGTCAATGGATAAAGGATTAATCTCCAAAGTATATAAACAGCTCATGCAGCTCAATATTAAAGAAACAAACGACCCAATCCTAAAATGGGCAGAAGACCTAAATAGACATTTCTCCAAAGAAGACAGACAGATGGCCAAGAAGCACATGAAAAGCTGCTCAACATCACTAATTATTAGAGAAATGCAAATCAAAACTACAATGAGCTATCACCTCACACCAGTTAGAATGGGGACATCATCAGAAAATCTACAAACAACAAATGCTGGAGAGGGTGTGGAGAAAAGGGAGCCCTCTTGCACTGTTGGTGGGAATGTAAATTGATACAGCCACTATGGAAAACAGTATGGAGGTCCCTTAAATAATGAAAAATAGAATTACCATATGATACAGCAATCCCACTACTGGGCATATACCCAGAGTAAATCATAATTCAAAAAGACACAGGCACCCCAGTGTTCATTGCAGCACTATTTACAATAGCCAGGTCATGAAAGCAACCTAAATGCCCATTGACAGATGAATGGATTAAGAAGATGTGGTACATAGATACAATGGAATATTACTCAGCCATAAAAAGGAATGAAATTGGGTCTTTTGTTGAGGCATGGATGGATCTAGAGACTGTCATACAGAGTGTAGTAAGTCAGAAAGAGAAAAACAAATATCGTCTATTAACGTATGTATGTGGAACCTAGAAAAATGGTACAGATGAATCAGTTTGCAGGACAGAAGTTGAGACACAGATGTAGAGAACAAGCATATGGACACCAAGGGGGGATAGCTGTGTTGGGGGGTGGGATGGTGGTGTGATGAATTGGGTGATTGGGATTGATATCTATACACTGATATGTATAAAATTGATGACTAATATGAACCTGTTGTATAAAAAAATAAATAAAATAAAATTTAAAAAATAAGTATAAGAAAAATCCAATTGCAAATGCAGTTGGAGTAGATAAGAGAAATGGATATGGTTTAATAGATTTACAAGAGTTGTTTAAGTTTTTGGGAGGTTTTGCTGAGTGGAGTTATGAAATTTGTTCAGTCAGGTAGGTATCGGAAATGCTTAAAAACAAAATTCAATATGTAAATTTATACACATAATGGGAAACATGTAAGGGAGTTTAATTACTTAAATTTATTATAAACATAACTATTGATCTGAAAGAAGTCTGAGTTTTCCAATAATTAATCAGAGATCCCCCTGAAAATAATTATTCTTATTTAAATAAAAATTGCTAGGTGTATAAATTTCATAGCAAGTTATATTATGTGAGTTTAAGTATTTAAAATAAATTAGGCCTTTGCATTATTAACTTTAGTGAATTAAATATTAATTAAAAGCACAAGATATAAATACCTTAGACATCAAAATACACTGACATTCTACAGAATAAAATCTATAGTTCTTTTCATGGTATATAGTTCTTAAGATCTGTCCTGCTCTTTTACAGTTTTATTTTCCATATTTCCTCTTCTTACATTGTCTTCTTTTCACATATTAATACTGAATTCACTTATTCTCTCAACACTGCTTTCTTGTTCCTCCATGCCTAGCCCCTGCTGCTTGCCTTCTCTGGAATAATTCTCCCTTCTCATCATCCCCTGCTGTGGCCCTCCTTAATCTTTAAATCTTTAAGCCTCTTCTTAAACACTCCCTCCTCTGTGAAGTTATCCCAACTCCCCCAAGCTCACACAGTTGCTGCTTCCATATGTCATACATTGCTCACTGCAGAGATTATTCTGGATTGCTATAATTATAGAGCAATTACTTGCACGTCTCTATTCCTACTACAAGACCATAAGCCCTTGGAATAAAGAGATTATCACTGTTAGTTAATTTATTATTATGACTGTCATTTTTAGGAAGCTATTAGAATAATTCCTGTTATGTATAGGACTTTGATTTTTTTTGGCCAAATTAACGATGTCTTAGTAATACTAAGAAACGAATGCTTATTACTAAGGTGAATTGTTTATTATCATTTTTGAAGAAGAATATAAGTTAAAAAGACTACTGGACTTGCAGTTTACTTCCTGAAACACTTGGATGAATTACAAATATTTGCAAAATGAAGGGGATCTACATAGCGCACTCATACATATACACCTGCACTTTAATGTAAACCATTTATTACTTGTAGATAATGTTTGTATGCATACATATATTCATGGAACCAACATTATAGCATATAAATTTCAGTTTTATATAGGTCTGAATTCACCATATATTGAACATTAATATAGTCACTAAATATGAAATTATGTTAAGAATACGAATAACAGTGAAAAATAAAAGGAAGAAAGATGAGGGGAAGAAATAGGTGAGTGTCAAGGATAGACCCAGATCAAACTGTCACCAACTGCTCAAAAAAGTGTTACAGGCATTGAGAAAAGCCACAGAGAGATAGAGACAAACAATGACACTAGCCACAACCCAAGTCCTAGAAAAGTAAACAGAGGGAGCGGGTAAAGAAGAAAAGGAAGCTTATCAGTTGTTACAATAAGGACATCTATTCAAGAAGGCCTTTCACCATAGTTCTTTGTTTTAGTATAAACAAAGCATACAGAATTAAACAGGAAAAGCAAAATTAGTTTAATGTTATGACTGTCATGTTTAGAAGGCTATTAGAGCTCTATTTCCTGTCTTTTAAAGATGGGAACTGTTGACCTTTATACCTTATTCATGACCTTTATTCCGTGACTTTAGCTCTTAATTCTCAGTTTGATTTTTAAAGAAGAAGGAGGAAATCTAAGTGACATATAAAACTTTGTTCTATACCTGACCTTACTGAAAACGAAATCCCATGAATTTTTCTCTGGAACACGACTTCCTGTATTTAGCGCATGAGAAATTATAAAACTATGACTCTTTAAGCGAACGGACTTAGGTAAGACTGTCTGGGAGTGCATGACTGATATGGCAAGTCTCAAAATTCCAGAAAGTGTTAAGCATTTCTTTTATTTATTTATTTTTTTTAATGTTCAAAAAATGTTGAAGAAAGTGTTACTTTTTTTTTTAACATCTTTATTGGAGTATAATTGCCTCACAATGGTGTGTTAGTTTCTGCTTTATAACAAAGTGAATCAGTTATACATATACATGTCCCCATATCTCCTCCTTCTTGCGTCTCCCTCCCTCCCACTCTCCCTATCCCACCCCTCTAGGTAGTCACAAAGCACCGAGCTGATCTCCCTGTGCTATGCGGCTGCTTCCCACTAGCAACCTATTTTATGCTTGGTAGTGTATATATGTCCACACCACTCTCTCACTTTGTGCCAGCTTACCCTTCCCCCTCCCTGTGTCCTCAAGTCCATTCTCTAGTAGGTCTGTGTCTTTATTCCCGTCTTGCCCCTAGGTTCTTCATGACCATTTTTTTTTAAAGATTCCATATATATGTATTAGCATACGGTATTTGTTGTTCTCTGTCTGACTTACTTCATTCTGTATGACAGACTCTAGGTCCATCCACCTCACTACAAATGACTCAGCTTCGTTTCTTTTTATGGCTGAGTAATATTCCATTGTATATATGTGCCACATCTTCTTTATCCATTCATCCATCGATGGACACTTAGGTTGCTTCCATGTCCTGGCTATTGTAAATAGAGCTGCAATGAACATTATGGTCCATGACTCTTTTTGAATTATGGTTTTCTCAGGGTATATGCCCAGTAGTGGGATTGCTGTATCATATGGTAATTCTATTTTTCGTTATTTAAGGAACCTCCACACTGTTTTCCATAGTGGCTGTATCAATTTACACTCCCACCAACAGTGCAAGAGGGTTCCCTTTTCTCCACACCCTCTCCAGCATTTGTTGTTTGTAGATTTTCTGATGATGCCCATTCTAACTGGTGTGAGGTGATAGCTCATTGTAGTTTTGATTTGCATTTCTCTAATAATTAGTGATGTTGAGCAGCTTTTCATGTGCTTCTTGGCCATCTGTATGTCTTCTTTGGAGAAATGTCTACTTAGGTCTTCTGCCCATTTTTGGATTGGGTTGTTTGTTCTTTCAATATTGAGCTGCATGAGCTGTTTATATATTTTGGAGATTAATCCTTCATCTGTTGACTCATTTGCAAATATTTTCTCCCATTCTGAGGGTTGTATTTTCGTCTTGTTTATGGTTTCCCTTGCTGTGCAAAAGCTTTTAAGTTTCATTACGCCCCATTTGTTTATTTTTGTTTTTATTTCCATTACTCTAGGAGGTGGATCAAAAAAGATCTTGCTGTGATTTATGTCAAAGAGTGTTCATCCTATGTTTTCCTCTAAGAGTTTTATAGTGTCCGGTCTTACATTTAGGTCTCAAATCCATTTTGAGTTTATTTTGGTGTATGGTGTTAGGGAGTGTTCTAATTTCATTCTTTTACATGTAGCTGTCCAGTTTTCCCAGCACCACTTATTGAAGAGGCTTTCTTTTGTCCATTGTATATTCTTGCTTCCTTTATCAAAGATAAGGTGATCATTGTGCATGGGTTTATCTATGGGCTTTCTATCCTGTTCCATTGATCTATATTTGTTTTTGTGCCAGTACTGTACTGCCTTGATTACTCTAGCTTTGTAGTATAGTCTGAAGTAAGGGAGCCTGATTCCTCCAGCTCCGTTTTCCTTTCTCAAGATTGCTTTGGCTATTCGGGGTCTTTTGTGTTTCCATACAAATTGTGAAATTTTTTGTTCTAGTTCTGTGACAAATGCCAGTGGTAGTTTGATAGGGATTGCATTGAATCTGTAGATTGCTTCGGGTAGTAAAGTCATTTTCACAATGTTGATTCTTCCAATCCAAGAACATGGTAGATCTCTCCATCTATTTGTATCATCTTTCATTTCTTTCATCAGTGTATTATAATTTTCTACATACAGATCTTTTGTCTCCTTAGGTAGGTTTATTCCTAGATATTATATTCTTTTTGTTGCAGTGGTAAATGGGAGTGTTTTCTTGATTTCACTTTCAGATTTTTCATCATTAGTATATAGGAATGCCAGAGATTTCTGTGCATTAATTTTGTATCCTGCTACTTTACCAAATTCATTGATTAGCTCTAGTAGGTTTCTGGCATCTTTAGGATTCTCTATGTATAGTATCATGTCATCTGCAAACAATGACAGTTTTACTTCTTCTTTTCCGATTTGGATTCCTTTTATTTCTTTTTCTTCTCTGTTTGCTGTGGCTAAAACTTCCAAATCTATGTTGAATAATAGTGGTGAGAGTGGGCAACCTTGTCTTGTTCCTGATCTTAGTGGAAGTGGGTTCAGTTTTTCACCATTGAGGACGATGTTGGCTGTGGGTTTGTCATGTATGGCCTTTATTATGTTGAGGAAAGTTCCCTCTATGCCTACTCTCTGGAGGGTTTTTATCATAAATGGGTTTTGAATTTTGTCGTGTTAAGCTTTTCTAACTAATAAAAAGGTTATAATGGTAAATTCTTACTTTTCCTCTAATTTTAGAGCCAGAAAAAGAAAAGTCTTACACTGACTAAGAGTGACCTCAGGGTAAGAACTGCTTAACCTTTCCTTTTCCAACCTTAGTCATTTCCATTATTTATTACTTCTTATTAATTCACTTTTCCAACCTTAGTCATTTCCATTATTTATTACTTCTTATTACTTCACTTTTCCTGTTTCATTACTATTAGTAACCATGTAATTTGCTTTGTATACCACAATATTCAACCACTGGTTCTGTGTTCATATGAATGAGTTATACTGTTAAAATTATAATTAATTTTTAAAAATGGTACCAAGTAATGCGTTACCCTAAAGATATTGATATGAACACTAAAATTGATAAACGAGCTCCTTTGACCCATTTCAGTTCCTCTTCAGATGTCTGAGTAAAATAGAAAATGGAACTAGCTGATTTCTGACCACTAGGTGGGGAAACAATACAATTTAAAATACAGTATACCTTTGGCCTCAACTACTGCCTTTTTGAAGATGTTTATTATTTGTAATTCTCACCTGCCTCCAATTCTTCACATCCTTAAGGCATACTGACCTGAAAGATATAATTACAAGTGACTTCTGGGAAGTAGGCAGGTGATAAAGGCCGGGAGATCTCCTGAAATTCTTTCTTTGATCCCGATTCCTTTTCTTGCCATAAGCAATACAGACTCTACACCCTGGGGAGAACTGTGAACCTTATCAGTCATTTATGCCTTTGGGAAGCCAGTCCCTCACCCGAGCACTGGTTCTTCGTTGTTCTAATTCTTGGTTCTAGGAATTCACTTCCTTAGTGATCTTAACAGTGTCAGGACTTTAAGTGTGGAATATACACCCATGACTCTCAAATATATATTTTTAACCGAGAACCCTCTCCCAAACTCTTCACTTCTCATACCTAATTGCCTCCTCAACATCTGCGCTTGCATGTTTAAGAGATGCCACAAGCTTCACATAGCTGGGCTCTCCTGATCTTCCCCAGGCCCAAACTTGCTCACCTTCAGCCAATCCCATTTCGGTTGATGGACACATCAGCCTTGGAGTTACTCAGGCTCAAAACTTGGAGCCACATTGGATCCTCTTTTTCTTTCATAGCCCAAATCCAAATTCTGTAGTCTCTACCTTCAAAATACATCCAGAATCTGGACCTCATACCACTTGCCCTGCACCCTCCTGGTTAGAGCCACCTCCGCACCTTGCCTGCATTTCTGCACTATCTGCCTAACTGGTTTCCCTTCTTCAGTTTTTGCCAACTGTCCCTTTTCATACAGCTGTTAAGGTGATATTTACAAAACATAAGTGTGAGAACGTCACTGCTCTGCTCTAGCTCTTCAGAGTTTCCTGTTTCACTTAGGATAAGAGCTGTAATCTCTATCATGACCCGCAGGGACCTGCACGAGCTGAATCTTTCCCTCCTACTCCTTCCCTTGTCCATCTACTCCAGCCCCAGCTACCACCTACTGAGTCCCTGGACATTCTAGGGCTCTGTTCTGTCTGTCCTCTCTGCCTGGAATGGTCTTCCTCCAGATATCTGCGTGACTAACTCCTTCACTTCCTTGAGTCTTTGCTCCAGTATAACTTCCTATAAGGGGAGTGACCCTCACCTGTCCCTTTAAAGTTGCAACACGCTGTCCCCAACCCTCACACTACACCACTAATCTGCTCTACTTTCTCCTATAGCACTTGATATTTCCTAACATGCTATATCCTTTACTTGTTTATTATTTTTTTTCCCCTTGTGTCTCTTGCCCCCTGTTTTATGTGGGCAGGAATCTTTATTTTGTTCACTGATATTTTGTGAATTTCTATTGCAAAGGCACAAAATAGTGGCTCAAAAAATTATTATTGGAAGTGTAGGTGGTGAGAAGAAAAAGCATAGAACATACATCACTCACAACTTTACTTAAAAATCATTCCATAAGTTTCCCTCTCACATGAAATATAAATTTGTGAGACTGAATATCAAGACCGATGTTACTTTCATTTCCTCTTTGTGTTTTTTCTAGCTTCCCCTCCTTGGGGGAAAGTTTCCAACCCAGATATTTCTTCATTTTGGATTTTACTTGAGCTCTCTGATGGGAGCTTGAAAGCCTTACACCATACACCACATTTTTACTTAAAAAAAAAAATTGTCTTATAGATGTCCCTTGGCTTTCATTTTCTCTGTTCTCTTCACCTGACATTTAACTTTCAGATGTGCCAGTTCTAGCTTATCTAGGCAATGTAACATCTAAGATTCTTGTTTCTCTCCATCTTTTTTCTGAGAGTAACTCTTAGATGAATCAAACTTTCTTATTAGGAGTCCTTAATAAGATGGAAATAGGGATGAGGTTAAGTTTATTACAATTGGTGGATTTTGCTGATTTCTGATGAAAACACTATTACAAGTGAAAATTTGAACCTGGCTGGTTGGCGGGCTCTTTTCAACTTTGCACGAATTTCCTACAAAGTTGGGAAATTGACCAGCATTGGTATGATGTTGTAGTCCAGGCTACTGGTCTCTTTTTGAAATCCTTTCTTCTTTTTATAACTTTTTATTCTCCACCTTATCACAGTGGATTCTAGGGTGTAGGCTTACAGAAAAGAGCTATCATAGCAGGCCTGAAGTTGCTATTTTTAAAAGAATCTTCTATCAAGATGGGCTGTTAGTTTGTAACTGGGAACTCAGCTCCGAAAGCATTTCCTGCACTGATAGGAAAAGTTGCCTAATGATAAGAATGCTTTGCTGTGCCTAGATTGTATAAACAACATGACTTACGGTGAATACCTGCTTTCCTTCTAGAAGTCTGGTATTTTGGTAGTTGCTAGGCAGAAGGTGCCTAGGTGCCAGCTTTCAGTAAAATCTGCCTCTAAAAGGCTTTCCTGAGAAGCAACATTACACTTGTATTGCATTTTTGTACCTGGAGAAAAGAGCAGTCCTACTCTGTCCACTGCCAGGTTTAGAAGGAGAGTGTGACTGGGATAAATCTTAGCCATGAGTACTACTATGTGTTGAGTCCCGTGTGTCCTTTTAGTGGATCATCAAACATATGGGTGGTCTTGGGGACTCCCAAACAGCAGG
>NW_006788081.1:100155-110069 GCF_000442215.2 Lipotes vexillifer
TAATGCCAAACCCTCCTCCTCTCCATGATTTCTTCAATCAAAGAGTTACCAGTCTTTATGCCTTAGAAATTATCAGGAATTCATGCTCAAGCTGTTTACTGAAATTTCTCACTAGAATTAAACAGGATCCAGAAGCCTAACTGAAGCCAAGAGCTGGGATAGAGTCATATAATAAAATTCAAAAGTACTAAGATCAATTATCTAATGGGTTAAATTCATCAGAGTAGGAACAAAATTAGGAAAAAGACACAGGATTTAATACATGTGAAAGGAAAGTAATTTACACAGAAATCAAGTGTATATAAGAACACCTATTAGTTATTTTAATTAAACTAATATTTATTTGACACATATGTTAGTAGGCAGATGGCTTACACTCTTATTTGGTAGCTGGTTATCATAAACTAGGATTCATAAACTCAAATGCCTGGAAGGGCATGTAGTTAACATAAATGCACAATGCAGCTTATATAGAGGATTGTAGCCACTAAGCTGCTCTAACACCTTCTAGTTAGTTGAAGTTATGCCTTTAACCACACCCCCCCCAAAGCCTAATAAAGTGAAATGTAGTGGTGGCTACCCATGACAAACATGTTTTCAACCCCTGCTCTAAATTGTAATCATCAGCATTAAAGGAAAGCTGTCAATCAGATTTTGATATTAATAGATTCTATCAAAAGGATTAAGGATATTAAGTACTTTAAATGTAATGAATATCAATCTGATAGGGGATTGAAGTGAAGGAAAAACAAACGTAGCTAAATATTTTGGCATATTACTTACTTGTGGTAAAGGAGAATCATGCAAAACAATTTTCTAGAAGAGGAAACGGAAGATCTACTCTGACTTGCCAAAGGAATCTATGCTTGCCATCGTCTGGCTATTTCTTTTTAAAACATTTCATCTATCCCAATCTTCTGCTTGCTTTTTCCTTAACCAGCTATTCTGATAAATGACGGATAAAGAGCCCGTGCATACAACCCATACAGTTTTTTTGTTTTTTTTTTTTTTTTTTTTTTTTTTTTTTTGCTGTATGCGGGCCTCTCACTGCTGTGGCCTCTCCCGTTGCGGAGCACAGACTCCGGACGCGCAGGCTCAGCGGCCATGGCTCACGGGCCCAGCTGCTCCGCGGCATGTGGGATCTTCTTCCCAGACCGGGGCACGAACCCGTGTCCCCTGCATCGGCAGGCGGACTCTCAACCACTGCGCCACCAGGGAAGCCCTAACCCATACAGTTTTGACATTTCTAAAACTACCATCTAAGAAAAGTGAGAGTGGGCTTGAATAAGTTTCCTAGTTTTTTAATACACAGTCAAAAATCTGACTATTCAGAGAAAACCTCCATTTTTTACTTAAAGGAGGTTATTTAGCAGAGTGGTTAAAAGCTCACATTTTCTTTGGACTCAGACTAACATTGACTCACATTTGGAGAAGTTACTTAGCCTCTGTAAAGTTCCATTTATTCATCTGTGACAGGATGATAACACTATCCACTCAATAAAGTTATAAGGATTATACATGTAACGTGCCTAGCACATCATAGGCAGTGAGTAAAATATGGTGGTGGTGGTGGTGATGATAATGGTGGTGATGGTGGTTGTGATGGTGGTGATGATGGCAATGATGGTGCTGATGGTGATGATAATGGTGATGGTGGTGATGGCTGTGGTGTTGCTGATGATAATGGTGGTGATGACATTAATGGTGGTTGTGGTGATGCTAATGGTGATGGTGGTGGTGCTGACCTGAAGAATGCTTCAGAACTTCTAAAAAGGCACTGGAAAATTTCTTCAAATGAACTCAGTGGGAAAACCACTGAAAAAGCAGAGAAATAAGAGTTGCTCAAAGGTATGGTGGTGTGAGAGCAGCTTGCTCAGCCATCTTTTCCCCCTGCCAACTGCTCATCTTTGTGGATCCATTAGCTTACCATGGAACCCTCAGCATTCAGCCAAACATAGTTTGAAAATCCATGGCAAGAGACTGACAAAGAAATGGCAAGATAACCTTTTGCTTACTTGAGATCTAAGGGAGGTTTAATGTTTCTGGGAGGTAGACTTGGGACTGCCGATTGTGTTGGGTGAGATGCTGGCAATGGTGGCTGGCAGGCTGGATGGGATGGTGGAGGTGGTGGTAGGGAAGTTGTTGAGTAGGACGTTGAGACCTTGCTGGTACCTAAGAAGCAAAGCAAAAAATACTGTGAATTAAGACAAATCTTCAAACTATAAGAACTGGCTATTCCAGGTATGTAGAAATGAAGAATTTAAACATAAATATGTAAGAAATGCATTCTAATTATTATAATTAATGCTTTAAAGAGTTTAATACTCTCAGTATCATGTGACATGGCTTTTTTATTTTCTTTCTGCATACCAGCTTTTATACTTACACAATTAAAACATCTACATATTTTTATTCTTAAATGCTTACAAAATCTCTATAGCATCATGATTCTCTGAATCCTCCTCAACCCTCTTGCCCTCATAAAGTCAATTTTTTTCTTTCTTATTTTTCTTTTTAAGTTCATTTTTTTCACACACACACACACACACACACACTGTATTTTATTTTTACAAGAGATAAATAAACTGACACCAAGCATTGTAAATGGATGACCACAACAAAAGCAACAATGGCTGCAATTACCAAACATGAAACACACTCATACTGTGTCATAATATTGACATTCAGTCCAGTATTCCTCCACTGTAACAGCTCCTTTACTTTGCAGTGAAAATTGATTTGTATATTTTTTGCCTCTGAGTCCTTGTGGGATATTTTTTTAAATTCAAACAGAAGGTCACAAAAATTATAATCATCCACATCAGTTCACTCAGTCCCATGTAATTAATTTGTTTTTGTCTTGATCTTTTGTTAGCACTTTTATGAATTCATCAGGTTTCCTTTAGAGTTCTGAAAATGCTTATTCATTCAGTTCAGCAGTATAGTCAGTTACCAGAAACCTGTACTTGTCAGAGACTTTTCATAAATTCCTTGAAAATGAAACCCTTTTATAGGAACATTTTTGCAAAAGCATCAGAGTACACCCAGAAATGTCTGTAAATGGCAAAAGACTTAAAAATGACCATGGTTAAAGATTGGATGAAAGTTCATAATAATGCAATTGACAAGGAAATTTATTTATTTCTGAGACATACATTTTACATTTTAAAGTAATAACTAGAATTATGATTTATAACTTTATACCAGAACATATAAGATTTTTAGAAATTTCATGTAATATCTAAAACATTTATATTAATATATTTCCATACAAATAACCCAAAGAAAGTTTAGTATTAGTTGTTTTTTGTTTGATTTTTATACTGCAGGTTCTTATTAGTCATCAATTTTATACACATCAGTGTATACATGTCAATCCGAATCGCCCAATTCAGCACACCACCATCCCCACCCTGCCCCGTGGTTTTCCCCCCTTGGTGTCCATACGTTTGTTCTCTACACCTCTGTCTCAAATATTCCCTGCAAACCAGTTCATCTGTACCATTTTTCTAGGTTCTACATACATGCATTAATATATGATATTTGTTTTTCTCTTTCTGACTTACTTCACTCTGTATGACAGTCTCTAGGTCCATCCATGTCTCAACAAATGACTCAGTTTCGTTCCATTTTATGGCTGAGTAATATTCCATTGTATATAAATACCACATCTTCTTAATCCATTCGTCTGTCAATGGGCATTTAGGTTGCTTCCATGACCTGGCTATTGTAAATAGTGCTGCAATGAACATTGGGGTGCATGTGTCTTTTTGAATTACGGTTTTCTCTGCGTATGTGCCCAGTAGTGGGATTGCTGGATCATATGGTAATTCTATTTTCAGTTTTTTAAGGAACCTCCATACTGTTCTCCATAGTGGCTGTATCAATTAACATTCCCACCAACAGTGCAAGAGGGTTCCCTTTTCTCCACACCCTCTCCAGCATTTGTCGTTTGTAGAATTTCTGATGATGCCCACTCTAACTGGTGTGAGGTGATACCTCACTGTAGTTTTGATTTGCATTTCTCTAATAATTAGTGATGTTGAGCAGCTTTTCATGTGCTTCTTGGCCATCTGTATGTCTTCTTTGGAGAAATGTCTATTTAGGTCTTCTGCCTATTTTTGGATTGGGTTGTTTGTTTCTTTAATATTGAGCTGCATGAGCTGTTTATGTATTTTGGAGATTAATCCTTTATCCGTTGACTCATTTGCAAATAATTTCTCCCATTCTGAGGGTTGTCTTTTCGTCTTATTTATGGTTTCCTTTTTTGTGAAGAAGCTTTTAAGTACCATTATGTCCCATTTGTTTATTTTTGGTTTTATTTCCATTACTCTAGGAGGTGGATCAAAAAATATCTTGCTGTGATTTATGTCAAAGAGTGTTCTTCCTATGTTTTCCTCTAAGAGTTTTATAGTGTCCAGCATTACATTTAGGTCTCAAATCCATTTTGAGTTTATTTTTGTATATGGTGTTAGGGAGTGTTCTAATTTCATTCTTTTACATGTAGCTGTCCAGTTTTCCAAGCACCACTTATTGAAGAGACTGTCTTTTCTCCATTGTATATCTTTGCCTCCTTTGTCATAGATTAGCTGACCATAGGTGCGTGGGTTTATCTCTGGGCTTTCTATCTTGTTCCATTGATCTATATTTCTGTTTTTGTGCCAGTACCATATTTTCTTGATTACTGTAGCTTTGTAGTATAGTCCGAAGTCAGGGAATCTGATTCCTCCAGCTCCGTCTTTTTTCCCTCAAGACTTCTTTGGCTATTCGGAGTCTTTTATGTCTCCATACAAAATTTAAGATGATTTGTTCTAGTTCTGTATAAAATGCCATTGGTAAGTTGATAGAGACTGCATTGAATCTGTAGATTGCTTTGGGTGGTATAGTCATTTTCACAATATTGATTCTTCCAATCCAAGAACATAGTATATCTCTCCATCTGTTAGTATAATCTTTAATTTCCTTCATCAGTGTCTTATAGTTTTCTGCATATAGGTCTTTTGTCTCCCTAGGTAGGTTTATTCCTAGGTATATTACTCTTTTTGTTGCAATGGTAAATGGGAGTGTTTCCTTAATTTCTCTTTCAGATTTTTCATCATTAGTGTATAGGAATGCAAGAGATTTCTGTGCATTAATTTTGTATCCTGCAACTTTAACAAATTCATTGATTAGCTCCAGTAGTTTTCTGGTGGCATTTTTAGGATTCTCTATGTATAGTATCATGTCATCTGCAAACAGTGACAGTTTTACTTCTTCCTTTCCAATTTGTATTCCTTTTATTTCTTTTTCTTCTCTGATTGACACGGCTAGGAATTCCAAAACTATGTTGAATAATAGTGGTGAGAGTGGACATCCTTGTCTTCTTCCTGATCTTAGGGTAAACGCTTTCAGTTTTTCAGCATTGAGAATGATGTGTGCTGTGGGTTTGTCATATATGGCCTTTATTATGTTGAGGTAGGTTCCCTCTATGCCCACTTTCTGGAGAGCTTTTATCATAAATGGGTGTTGAATTTTGTCAAAAGCTTTTTCTGCATCTATTGAGATGACCATACAGTTTTTATTCTTCAGTTTGCTAATATGGTGTATCACATTGATTGATTTGCATATATTGAAGAATCCTTGCATCCCTGGGATAAATCCCACTTGATCATGGTGTATGATCCTTTTAATGTACTGTTGCATTCTGTTTGCTAGTATTTTGTTGAGGATTTTTGCATCTGTATTCATCAATGATATAGGTCTGCAATTTTCTTTTTCTGTAGTATCTTTGTCTGGTTTTGCTATCAGTGTGATGGTGGCCTCATAGAATCTGTTTGGGAGTGTTCCTTCCTCTGCAATTTTTTGAAAGAGTTTGAGAGGGATGGGTGTTAGCTCTTCTCTAAATGTTTGACATAATTCGCCTGTGAAACCATCTGGTCCTGGACTTTTGTTTGTTGGAAGATTTTTAATCACAGTTTCAATTTCATTTCCTGTGATTCATCTGTTCATATTTTCTGTTTCTTCCTGGTTCAGTCTTGGAAGGTTATACCTTTGTAAGAATTTGTCCATTTCTTCCAGGTTGTCCATTTTATTGGCATAGAGTTGCTTGTAGTAGTCTCTTAGGATGCTTTGTATTTCTGCGTGTCTGTTGTAACTTCTCCTTTTTCATTTCTAATTTTATTGATCTGAGTCCTCTCCCTCTTTTTCTTGATGAGTCTGGCTAATGGCTTATCAATTTTGTTTATCTTCTCAAAGAACCAGCTTTTAGTTTTATTGATCTTTGCTATTGTTTTCTTTGTTTCTATTTCATTTATTTCTGCTCTGATCTTTATGATTTCTTTCCTTCTGCTAACTCTGGGTTTTGTTTGTTCTTCTTTCTCTAGTTCCTTTAGGTGTAAGTTTAGATTGTTTACTTGAGATTTTTCTTGTTTCTTGAGGTAGGCTTGTGTAGCTATAAACTTCCCTCTTAGAACTGCTTTTGCCGCATCCCATAGGTTTTGGATAGTCGCGTTTTCATTGTCATTTGTCTCTAGGTATTTTTTGATTTCCTCTTTGATTTCTTCAGTGATCTCTTGGTTGTTTAGTAACGTATTGTTTAGCTTATATGTGTTTGTTTTTTTTACGTTTTTCCCCTGTCATTCATTTCTAATCTCATAGCCTTGTGGTCAGAAAAGATGCTTGATTTGATTTCAATTTTATTAAATATACTGAGGCTTGATTTGTGACCCACGATGTGATCTATCCTTGAGAATGTCCCGTGCACACTTGAGAAGAAGGTGTAATGTGCTGTTTTTCTATTGTATCTATTACAATAGATCTATTGGTCTATTGTATCATTTAAAGCTTCTGTTTTTTTGTTTATTTTCATTTTGGATGATCTGTCCATTGGTGTAAGTGAGGTGTTAAAGTCCCCCACTATTATTGTTTGACTCTCGATTTCTTCTATTATAGATGTTAGCAGTTGCCTTATGCATTCAGGTGCTCCTATGTTGGGTACATATATATTTATATTTGTTAAATCTTCTTGGATTGTTCCTTTGATCATTATGTAGTGTCCTTCCTTGTCTCTTGTAACATTCT
Source organism: Lipotes vexillifer (assembly GCF_000442215.2). Taxonomy (NCBI): domain Eukaryota; kingdom Metazoa; phylum Chordata; class Mammalia; order Artiodactyla; family Lipotidae; genus Lipotes; species Lipotes vexillifer. Next base: position 107,215 of record NW_006788081.1, read on the forward strand.
TTACTTTAAAGTCTATTTTATCTGATATGAGTATAGCTACTCCAGCTTTCTTTTGATTTCCATTTGCATGGAATATCTTTTTTCATTCCCTCACTTTCAGTCTGTTTGTGTCCCTAGGTCTGAAGTGGGCTGTTGTAGACAGCAGATATAAGGGTCTTGTTTTTGTATCTATTCAGCAAGCCTGTGTCTTTTGGTTGGAGCATTTAATCCATTCATGTTTAAGGTAATTATCAATATGTATATTCCTATGACCATTTTATTAATTGTTTTGGGTTTGTTTTTGTAGATCCTTTTCGTCTCTTGTGTTTCCCAATTAGAGAAGTTCCTTTAGCATTTGTTGTAGAACTGGTTTGGTAGTTCTGATTTCTCTTAGCTTTTGCTTGTCTGTAAACTTTTGATTTCTCCATTGAATCTGAATGAGATCCTTGCTGGGTAGAGTAATCTTAGTTGTAAGTTCTTCCCTTTCATCACTTTAAATATGTCCTGCCACTCCCTTCTGGCTTGTAGAGTTTCTGCTGAGAAATCAGCTGTTAACCTTATGGGAGTTCCCTTGTATGTTATTTGTCATTTTTCCCTTGCTGCTTTCAATAATTTTTCTTTGTCTTTAGTTTTTGCTAATTTGATTACTATGTTTCTTGGTGTCTTTTTCCTTGGGTTCATCCTGTATGGGACTCACTGCACTTCCTGGACTTGGGTGGCTATTTGCTTTCCCATGTTAGGGAATTTTCGACTATAATCTCTTCAAATAATTTCTCTGGTTGTTTCTCTCTCTCTTCTCCTTCTGGGACCCCTATAATGTGAATGTTGTTGCATTTAATGTTGTCCCAGAGGTCTCTTAGGCTGTCTTCATTTCTTTTCATTCTTTTTTCTTCATTCTGTTTCACAGCAGTGAATTCCACCATTCTGTCTTCCAGGTCACTTATCTGTTCTTCTGCCTCAGTCATTTTCCTATTGATTTCTTCTAGTGTAGTTTTCATTTCAGTTATTGTATTGTTCATCTCTGTTTGTTTGTTCTTTAATTCTTCTAGGTCTTTGTTAAACATTTCTTGAATCTTCTCGATCTTTACCTCCATTCTGTTTCCAAGGTCCTGAATCATCTTTAGTATCATTATTCTGAATTGTTTTTCTAGAAGGTTGCCTATCTCCACTTCATTTAGTTGTTTTTCTGGTTTTTTTTTTTCTTGTTCCTTCATCTGGTACATAGCCCTCTTCCTTTTCATCTTGTCTGTCTTTCTGTGAATGTGTTTTTTGTTCCACAGGCTGCAAGACTTTAGTTCTTGTTTCTGCTGTCTTCCCTCTGGTGGATGAGGCTTGTGTAAGGCTTGTGTAAGCTTCCTGATGAGAGGGACTGGTGGTGGGTAGAGTTGACTGTTGCACTGTTGGGCAGAGCTCAGTAAAACTTTAATCCACTTGACTGTTGATGGATGGGGCTGGGTTCCCTCCCTGTTGGTTGTTTTGCCTGAGGCAGCCCAACACTGGGCTCTTTGGTGGGGCTAATGACACACTCTGTGAGGGCTCACGCCAAGGAGTACTTCCCAGAACTTCTGCTGCCAGTGTCCTTGTCCCCATGGTGAGCCACAGCTATCCCCCACCTCTGCAGGAGACCCTCCAACACTAGCAGGTAGGTCTGTTTCAGTCTCCCCTGGGGTCACTGCTCCTTCCCCTGGGTCCCGATACACATACTACTTTGTGTGTGCCCTCCAAGAGTGGAGTCTCTGTTTCCTCCAGTCCTGTCGAAGTCCTGCTAACAATTCTCACTAGGCTTCACAGTGTGATTCTCTAGGAATTCCTCCTCCCGTTGCTGGACCCCCAGGTTGGGAAGCCTGATGTGGGGCTCAGAGCCTTCACTCCAGTGGGTGGACTCCTGTGGTATAAGTATTCTCTAGTCTGTGAGTCACCCACCAGCAGTTATGGGATTTGATTTGACTGTGATTGCACCCCTCCTACCGTCTCATTGTGGCTTCTCCTTTTTCTTTGGATGTGGGGTGTCTTTTTTGGTGAGTTCTAGTGTCTTCCTGTCGATGATTGTCCAGCAGCTAGTTGTGATTCTGGTGTTCCCGCAAGAGGGAGTGAGATCACTTCCTTCTACTCTGCCATCTTGGTTCCTCCCTCATATACTCGACATGGCTTTTAAAATATTCCATTTCTTTCCCTCCCTCCCCCCACCCCCAGTTTGTACATATAATTGACAAATAAAATTGTAAGTTGTTTAAAGTGTATATATGATGATTTGATATACATATATGTTGTGAAAGGTTTCCCCCCATCAAGTTAGTTAACATCCATCACCTCACACATTGACCTTTTTTAGGGTTGGTGGTGAGAACATTTAAGTTCTTTTAGCAAATTTCAGTTATGCAATACAGTGTTATCAACTGTAGTCACTATGTTTTATTTTAGATCCTCTGACTTTACACATCTTATAACTGAAAGTTTCTACCCTTTGACCAACTACTTCTTCCTTTTTTTTCCCCCTCCCAGCCCCTGGCAACCACTTTTCTACTATTTATAGATTGTACAAAAAGCTTCCAAATTCCTTTTAGATATTTCTGCTTCTCTCCAAAATTTTTCACTTATAGTGATTATTAAAAATACTACCCTCTCTCCTTTCTCTCACAGTCCTCTTGGAGTTTTAAAAATCGCTCAGCCCCTGCACCCCTGAATTGTGACACTTCTTGCAAGGTGCAAATCTCACAGGAATAGCTCATTTTCTCTTTTGGCACCTATTTTTTGGGGTTGAGGTAGGGAGAATTAGTTTCCTTATAAATCTGGTAAATAAAAATTTCTAACTGATTACATTTATGTTAAAAATATTTTGTCTAGGGCTTCCCTGGTGGCGCAGTGGTTGAGAGTCC
>NW_006788081.1:110205-148977 GCF_000442215.2 Lipotes vexillifer
TTTTTTTTTTTTTTTGTCTAGTTCATTTTTGTCATAAAGTTAATTTTTTTTGATATATAGGACTTACTACTTTTTCTCTAGTTCAATTAGTAAATTCTTGGGAATTCCCTGGCGGTTCAGTGGTTAGGACTCGGTGCTTTCATTGCCAGGGGCCCGAGTTCGATCCCTGGTGGGGCAGCTAAGATCCTGAAAGCCCCACAAGCCTATGGTGTGGCTTTCTGATGGGCATCTGGGATGCACCCCTGCTCTTCTGCCTGCCCAGCATCTACTCTCCCTCTCCTGGTTAGAATAACTTGAGCTGCCCAGAAAGGGGTGTCACTGCTTTTCCACTGGACTTGGAACTCCAAGAGGGTCCTCTGGGAATTCTGCAGCCATCTCACCACCACCACCAGAGGGCTTGCCTGAGGGTACAGCAAAACCAGAGGAAAGCAAGGCTGGGAGATGGAGAGGGATTGGTTGGGTTTTTTTTTTACTTTTGGAAAATTGTTAGAGATAATTTGACAGGTTTAATGAGACATTAAAATGTGTAAGTGTCTTATTCCTCATTAAGCTTGGGAGAACACATGCTAAAGTCTTCCTATGTTACACTAGTATTTAGCAGTGGAATGTTTTCCTTTGCAAAATTTTTTTTTTTTAAAACATGTATTCATACAGTGATCATTTGGTAAATAGGATTTTTTTTTTTAGATGTTGGGGGTAGGAATTAATTAATTAATTAATTTATTTTTGCTGTGTTGGGTCTTCGTTTCTGTGCGAGGGCTTTCTCTAGTTGTGGCAAGCGGGGGCCACTCTTCATCACTGTGCACGGGCCTCTCACTATCGCCGCCTCTCTTGTTGCGGAGCACAGGCTCCAGATGCGCAGGCTCAGTAGTTGTGGCTCACGGGCCTAGTTGCTCTGTGGCATGTGGGATCCTCCCAGACCAGGGCTCGAACCTGTGTCCCCTGCATTAGCAGGCAGATTCTCAACCACCGCACCACCAGGGAAGCCCTTGCTTTGCAAAATTTATGGTCACTTTCAAATACTACAGGAAATATATTTGCATGTATACAAAATAATTCTAAAGAAAAGCATCTTAGTATTTCAGGGGGAAAAAAACAGGTAGACTTACCTTACTATAATATGATTGGCTCTAAAATCTTAATGTGGACTTTATAAAATATACCGAAATATAATTAGTAATATTGGAATTCTCAAAAACAAAAATCTAGTCTGATGTGATGGAAAGAAAAGTGTGGATATTGAATTATAATAAAGCAAGTAAAGAAGAAGCAGAAACATTAAATCTATAGGAAATTTCTGAGATTAATGATAACATTAATAGATCACTTTTTTGCTGGGAACCGTTTTAGGCATTTTGCATATGGAATTTTATTTAACTTTCATAACATTCCTTTGGGTATATATTATTATCTAGCTTCCATTTGATAATTAAGAAAACTACCCAAGTTCAGAAAGTCAGTAAGCAATAGAGGTGGAATTCAAACTCAGCCAGAATTTGAACCTTAGTTGATTTCTTATGATGTCTGTGCCCTTTCTGCTATGTTCTGCTCATGCCCTCAAAGTGATGAAATGGAAATTAGTGATACGTTCCAATGGACATATTGACACATTTTTGTAAGTCCGGCTTTTCTAATTGGTACTTTTCCTCTTAGTGCAGTTTTGACAACTGTTTTCAGTTTCATTAGGGCAGTACTAGCTCTGGAGACTATAAAGTAATCTGTAAAGGAATTCAAATATATTGGTGTTTTGGATATATGTTTCAGAATTTGATCTTGGAAACCAGATAGCAGGAAAGTAGATATTCAGGAGTTAGTGGAAAATGGGGCCCCAAAGATGGATGACTGATGTGGGCTGACAGGAAAAAAAAAAGTCTCATGAATTGGAATTGAGGAGTTTGAAATAAAATCATGAAAGGATTTAAAAGATATGAAATAAATAAAATAAAGGGAAAGAACAACAAGTTTAGAGTTTGGTTGGCATCAAGAATTAGAAATGTAAAATTTGAGACCTAACACACAAAACTCTAATCTATCTGTTTATCTATCTATCTATCCATCCATCCATCCATTTATCCATCCATCTATCTATGTGTGTGTGTGTGTGTGTGTGTGTATATATATATATGTCTTGTTCCCCAAGTCTCAGGGGATATTGCCTAGGTAGTCTGTGGCTTTACAAGAATTGAAGAGACAATTTTGAATTTCTTCCCCAAAGAATGACAAGTTTGTGTAGGGATATGGGCCTCATAGCAGTAGGCAGAGCTAGTCTCTTGGACAGTATAGGACAGCTCAGTGGCAGTGAGCTAATCAGGTGAATATGCATCCTACTGTCCACTCTCATCCCAAGTCAGATTCAGGAACTGTGTTCCTGGGCCTTTTAACTGGAGGCCAAGGCTTCAAGGAGATACTGAGCATTTTGCTAAAAGCTGATTGGGAGCTTGACTTACACTTTGCTGTAACACTTGAACTTCCACAAGAGATGTAATTTTGATAATAAAATTCTTAGACATAATTTCAAAAGCGTGACTAATAGAACTCACTGTACTTATCGTAGGGAACAGTTCATATTGGTTACAGAAAAACTGGGGAGAGTTGGGAATGAAGGGGAGAGAACTTGCAAAACCTTCTAGAGCAGGAAAACAACTCTCAAGAATCTGGGAAGTTAACAAACTCTGATTCAAACTTCATTCTCTTTAATTTTGGAAGCTCAGAAGAGGTCTTGTGCAAGTCATGTGCCCTGGCTCAGGCCGGCCTGGATGGGTGGAACACAAGGGTCATTTTACCAGGAGCAAACTACTGGGAGAGGCTTCCATGAGTCAGCAGTGCCTAGGGGTTATCTGGCCTTGCCCTGAAGGGTGGCTCCATGTTCACTGAACCACAAACAACCCAAAGTGGTGACATTATGTCAAGATTTAAAACTATAAATGGGGGGCTTCCATAGTGGCGCAGTGGTTGAGAATCACCTGCCAATGCAGGGGACACAGGTTCAGGCCCTGGTCCGGGAGGATCCCACTTGCTGCAGAGCGGCTGGACCCGTGCACCACAACTACTGAGCCTGTGCTCTAGAGCCCATGAGCCACAACTACTGAGCCCACGTGCCACAGCTACTGAAGGCCGGGTGCCACAACTACTGAAGCCTGTGCTCCACAACAAGAGAAGCCATTGCAATGAGAAGCCCTCACACCGCAATGAAGAGTAGCTCCCACTCACCACAACTAGAGAAAGCCCGTGTGCAGCAACAAAGACCCAACACAGCCAAAAAACAAAATAAATAAATAAATAAAATAAATGTGAAAAAAGAAAAAATCTATAAATGGAAAAACAGAGTTGAGCAGGAAGGAAAGAAGAGATGCGGAGAAGGGGAGGGGGTGATTAATGAAGAAATGGTGATGATGGTAATGTACTCATGTTATAGAAAATGGAAATTGTATTATTTCACAAACTTTGCACTTTAGATTTTTTTGACAACTAAATATTGGTTCCTGATATTGTCACAATAATCTTGTAACACAAATATCTATGAGGACTCGGGAAATCTACCCCACACATTCTGACCTTTATGACTTTTGATTAAGAAGGTGCTTGTAACCTTCATGTCCCAAGGCGTCTAAGGAGCATCTTGAGTTGTGGTTCTGGATTTCCTTTTTAATCCATGGATTCCTCTACAAAACCAAAGACACTATCACCCAATTGCCATAAAACCCTGACTCTAGACCTAATTTCTAATTATGGTTTTGTTGGGATGTCTTAGAACTGAGCCAGAAATTAGAAAACTTTAATTTTACCACCAGCTCTGTCACCAAAGAGCTCTTTGTCGTTGGCAAATCATTTAACTTCCACGTGATTTAGTTTTTCCAGCTGTCAAAAGGGAGTGATATGACCCCAACTACTTCACATAGGTTTAAGGATTAGGTGAGCTGATATGTATGGAAGCATCTTGAAAAGTCTGAAGCATTATATAAACATAAAAGATGATCACACAACAATGAGGGGGTGCCACAAATAAAATCATTACTAAGTTATCCTGACTTGAAATACTTTAAAATCATTTATATAAGGTCATTTATTTATTTGGGAATTATTATGTGCCTGCCCCAAGATTTAGCCATTGAACTGGCAACACGGAATATAGACTTTTATTTTCTCTAGGCCTTGATAAGCATATGGCTATTTCCCATCCAGACAGAATGAAAAGCTCTAGCAATTATATGGCATTTCCAGAATCTGGACTGGTGAATTCTGAACTAAGAACAATCCAAGTGCACACTTGATGGAACCCCTAGCAGTTGCCTGCCCATGTGCAGTCATTTACACCTAACTAAACATGGGCTTTTTCAGGACGGAGTCTCACTGAGATCTTTTCACGTTTACCGTAATAGTGGTTTCAAAGTTCTCCACATTACCGGACCCTACTCGTGCCTTCCTCATTCACCACAGATTTTCTTACCTCTTATTTTACTAACAGCATGGAGAACACTCTACCTGACCATTCCCATTTACCCTTCATTCTAACTTAAAGTCTCCTTACATCTTACTTCCCTCATTTCCTTTACCACTGATTCTCTGGAAAAACATCAGTCTTACCAATACTAGCTGCCATTCTTGGTTCATATTAGTGCCCGCTTCCTTATAGACCCTGCTTCATTAATCACCAACTCCCTCACTTGCATCAGGTAAGAAACATTTACTACGAAACTACTATGTGCTCTGGACTGTGTTTCATCCTTTACGATACACTTCCCGTCTTAAACATGGTTTGATCTCCTCTACTCTAAAGAAACAAAACAATATCCTTTCTTCTTTGTCCCCCACTCTAGTTATCAGCTGCTTTTTTTCCTTCCCTTCACAGCCACACTTCTTGGAACACAAGCCTATATTTGCCACTTCTATACCTTTATTGTGCTTGGGTGGCTTCATGGCAGAGGGAAGAATGAAAAGTTCTGAGGTAGAGAGGCTTGGGTTAGAAATCAGACTTCACCACTCTCATGTTATGTTAACCTTTATTTAATTGTTTATTAGTCAATCTGGGGCCTTAAGTAAGTTGCTTGACTTCTCCAAGTCTTCATTTTCTCATCTGTGAAATGGTCATATACACCCACCTTGCAGAAGCACCTGAACATTGCAGCTCTTAATAAACATTCCTGTTCTTAACTGTTACTTGATCTGGCTGCATCATTGATATAGGGCAATCTGCCCACCTCAACTGTAAAAACCAAAACCTTTTCCCCAAACCAACTATGCATAATCTTGGTTCTGTTAAGATATCTTGGAATGGGTTAAGAATCAGGAAGTTTAACTCCTTATCCAGCTTGTTAGGTACCAAACAAACAAACATTACTTTCACTTTCTTGATTCCTAAACAACACCAGAAGCAAATTTTCAACATGGGAAGTAGAATGGTTTGGTAGAAACAATACTTGTGCTGGAATCATACAGATCTGTGTTTGACTACCAATCCCAACTAGTGCTAGCTGTAGGACACTGAGTAATGTATTTTGCTTCTCTGGGTTTTATATTCCCTGCCTGTTAAAATGGGACTACTGCTTCCTAACATGCAGGATGGTTATGTGAATTAGAAATGATATGTGTACCTACCCAGCACATAGTTGGCGTTCTACTTAAGAATTATCTTAGAACCTAGAACCGTTGTGTTCTACATGGGACAGGCTCTCATTAAACCTCTGAGGGCACGTTTATGTCTCTCTGTGTACTGAGACTGGAATAATCGTACTCTATTATGATTGACATTTGATCTAGTATAGAATATCATTTACAATATAGGCATATAAGTAGTATTGCCATTTATGTTAAATCAAAAATTTTCAGAAGATCCTCAGTAGCTTTCAAAAGTAAGGATTTGAAACCCCTGGGTCACAGGCTTAGAAAATCCTGTTTTACAGAATTTTTTTCTTGCCTGATTCAAAGTCATCTATTCTTATCTTCAAAGAATTTATAAACCCATAGTGATGTAAACCCATAGAGGATGGGAAATTTTGAAAACCAATTTAGTTGAAAACAAAGTACTGTAACTATATTAGTAAAAAAGAAAAAACAAACCTTTGCTTTGAAAGCAAGCTGCCAAGAAAATGTTTGCCAGCTTAGAATAGTCCATCAACATGGAAAGAAAAGTAATACTGAAACGTTCATGTTTTCATAGATAATCAAGGCAGATATTAAAAAGAAGGTGAAGAGGTAGAGATCAAAACAAATATGATCAATTAGAGGAAAATAAGCAAAGAAAGCCTTTGATCACTACCTTAAACTTCCCTATCTCAGATCTAACTGTAACATTCAACGTCTCTGAACACTTTTTTAATTGTTAAAACTTCACTTGCCCAATAACTTTGTTGGCTATCCATTTGTTTATATCGTTATTTGCATAATTAGACATAATCATGAAATTTAAGTTGTTTTTATAAATGTTTTTATTTTTTTATTTTTATTTGTTTTGCGGTACACGGGCCTCTCACTCTTGTGGCCTCTCCCGTTGAGGAGCACAGGCTCCTGACGCGCAGGATCAGCGGCCATGGCTCACGGGCCCAGCCGCTCCACAGCACATGGGATCTTCCCAGACCAGGGCACGAACCCGTGTCCCCTGCATCGGCAGGTGGACTCTCAACCACTGCGCCACCAGGGAAGCCCTGTTTTTATTTATTTTGAATTCATAAAGTAACATGAAATCAAATCAGACAGTAACTTGACTGAAGACTGCTGACTTCTGAACCTTTCCTTTTAAAAAAATGTTAAGTATTATATTAAAAGGAAAAAAGTCAGTATATAGGAAAAGTTTTTTTGTCAGATGCTGATAGCTTACAAGGTGCCTTTCTTGTTCTGAGATATAGCATATTTGGGCAGAAGACAATAACTGAATTTCTTTTCTTCAAATGTTAAAATTGTTTTAAAAGTATACTAAAGGGCTTCCCTGGTGGCGCAGTGCTTGAGAGTCCGCCTGCCGATGCAGGAGACGTGGGTTCGTGCCCCATTTCAGGAAGATCCCACATGCCGCGGAGCGGCTGGGCCCGTGAGCCATGGCCGCTGAGCCTGCGCGTCCGGAGCCTGTGCTCCGCAAATGGGAGAGGCCACAACAGTGAGAGGCCCGCATAACGCAAGAAAAAAAAAAAAAAAAAAAAAAAAAGTATACTAAAACTCATATAGGAGTAAAGGAAGAACTAGAACTCAAGGTTTAGAAAATTCTCATATGAACTGTTTTATATGTTGAAGGAATAGTGAGTGTTTTGAGTAAATCAATACTTTAAAAATAAAAATCAATAAACATCAATCCAGAAACATAACATCTATAAGCAGAGAAGGAGTAAACATTGTTGATGCAGAGACAATATTACAGCTTCAGAATATGAGCAGATAGAGGGACAACTAAAGCAGATGCTTCAAACTCAACTGTCAGTGGAAGCCAGACAGGAACATGCATTTGTATGTAGCTCTGGGAATCGACTGGTGAGCAGGAGATTCATGCCCTGGCTCAGTGGAGTGGCTACTGCAGGGCTCCAGCCAACTGTAAATTTGTGGAGAACAAGTCTAGACTTTTCTGTGAAATCTTTCAATTTTTGAATGTTGGCAACTAAGTAAACAAAACAAAACAAATACATAAAACAAACAAGCTCCCCCAAATTCTGCACACCAAACAAAGCGCACTTTTGGATTAAACTACTTTGTGATAGACACCTTTTTTAAGTTAAGTGAGAGGAAGTGCCATAAAGAAAAGGTCTATTAAGGGAAATTCCCTGATCATAGGTTCCTCCAGGAACCTAGTTTTTTTCCTGCTAAAACTATAAGGGTTTAAAAGGGGTAAATTAGACCACCAGACCAGATGAATCATGAATTGAGGAAAGCGGACCAGAACTGCCAACAAAGAAGACAGAGCTTCCCTGCAGCGTCTGGACAGAGACGCCAAAGGAAGAAGTGCTGGAGAAGCAAAGTGACCATGACCCAGTATAGCTGAAAGAAGCACAACTATGGAGACAGATGGATGTAAACAGAAGGTTCAGTTCAATTAATGTTTGTCATTTCTATGGTAATGACTATTCTTGTCATTGCTAGTTTTGGAAGATCACCAAGGGAGAAGAGCGAAGGGTCCCTGAATCAAGAGACGGCACAAAAGCATCAGGTGATAAATCAAGACCTAGAGGAGAAAAAGACATAGAAGAAGAGAAGACCCAAGAGAGAAAATATAAAAGCCACGGAGAAGCTCCTACCAGAGGTGTGACCTCAGGCAGGTCTTGCCCTCTTCCTTCTTTTCTTAAAAAAAAAAAAAAGGTATTTTAATTTACACAAATAACATTAATTATTTCTTGAAAAAGTTTTAGAACAGAAAAAATAAAATTTCACAGGACATCTCAACTCCCCATTCCAACCATTGTTTATCTTTGCAGAACTTTTTCTATGCATTTACTTACCTACGGATGTATGCATAGAAATATCTGATTAAAAGCGTAAATACTGCTGTATGCTGAGCATCATATTGCATAGCATGGGCCTAGCTCATTCTTTGTAACTGTGGCAAAGTGCTTTGTAATCAGGATATTTCATGGTTTGTTTAGTCTTTACCCACTTCCTACTAACAATGCAGCCGTGAGCAGCTACCTACATGTTTCTCCATATATCCATGGCAGTAGTTTTCTAGACTAGGTATGTAAAAGTAGAATTATTGAGATGAAGGATTTGCACATTTTATATTCACGTGGTTTCTGTGAAATTGTCCTCCAGCGGAGCTTTACCAGTAGAGACTCTCTGAAGGCTTGCCCCCTCATACCCTCTCTACCACTGGACATTTTTAATCAATTTTTTTCAGTTGTGTCAACACCATCACTTAACTTTTCTGAGCCTCAATTTCATCTGTAAAATGATAAAAATCCTACTTCCCAGTGTTAGGATAATTACATTAATTAACAAAAGTGCCTGTCACAAGTGCCTAGCTCACAGTACGTAATCCATGAACTTTCATTTCCTTCCCTTTTTATGGATTCCTCAGTGAAGGACAATTTAATCTAGTTAGTTGTATTTGTATAGTTTTCTTATGGTGCTAATAAACCTTTTCAATTAGTAACATGTGTTTAACCATTGAGTAAATCCATTTTTAATTTTTAACCCATATTCACAGTCTATTTTTTTTTTTTTTTTTTTCCTTGCGTTATGCGGGCCTCTCACTGTTGTGGCCTCTCCCATTTGCGGAGCACAGGCTCCGGACGCGCAGGCTCAGTGGCCATGGCTCACGGGCCCAGCCGCTCCGCGGCATGTGGGATCTTCCCGAAACGGGGCACGAACCCGCGTCTCCTGCATCGGCAGGCGGACTCTCAAGCACTGCGCCACCAGGGAAGCCCCACAGTCTATTTTTAATTGAAGTGCTCTAATGAGGAATATTTCTTTTAGAGTTTAGTATTGCTATAGTATTATGTCCTGTGTTATAACCCAATTCTACCACTACATTCTTTTTTCAGTTACTGTGAAACCTTTGTTTTTATTTTCATTGTGACATTTTTTGGCTTTCACTTGTACTTTTCATTAGTCTGGGGGTAAATAAAGGTGTATTTTAATGAAAATTAATGTAAATGTATGCTTACATTAATTCTTTTCTAGATTTTCACTAAAATGATAATTTAAAAGTTTGTATAGAAGATCTAAGGAACTCTGAGAATGTCTGAAGACCTCACATTGAAATATACTACCTTGTGTCTCCACAGCTCAGTCAGGTTTACGAGTCGCAAATAAAGATTTCTCCACCTCATTTATCTCATCTGTGTGCTTTGCTTAATGATTCTAACTAATCAAACAATACCAAGTTTTACTGCTTCTAAATCTAATTCATAAATTTCTTCACTATATTATGCAAATTAAATTAAAATAATATAGTCACATTTACGTTGTGCATCTAATCTTGTATGAAGTCCAAATATAATAGTAAATTGGTAAAATCAATGTATAATATTTAACAACCATTCATATTGATTCCTATTTTGTGTTTTCTTACTCCCTACATCCAGTATGTGAACAATTCCTATCAACGCTACCTCTGAAACATATTCTAAATTCATCTACTTGTCTCCCTTCCACCCTGGTCCAAGCCACATCATTTACCACCTGAAAGTCTTATAACCTGTCTTTCAGCTTCATTCTTATGTGCCTACATTTTTTTTTTTTTTTTTTTTGGCAGGCTCAGCGGCCATGGCCCACGGGCCCAGCCGCTCCGCGGCATGTGGGATCCTCCCAGACCGAGGCACGAACCCGTGTCCCCTGCATCGGCAGGCGGACTCTCAACCACTGCGCCACCAGGGAAGCCCTTATGTGCCTACATTTTATACTCCACACAGCAGTCAAAGAGAAGTTCCAAAATGTAAACCAGATTATAATATTCTTCTTCATAATGGCTCCAATTTCAATAGCTTCCTTTTACAAATTCTGAACCATGACCTTCTAGGACCCATTGGATTTGGTCAGTGCCTACCGTTCCAGCCTCATCTTGAACCACTCCCCCTTCACTTATGGTATTGCAGTTGACTGAGGTCTTATTATTTCTTTAACCAAGAAATAGGCTGATTCTTGCCTAAGGAATTTGCACTAACTGCTTTCTGGCCAGACATTCCTCTCCCATATCATTGTATAGTTGGACTCTCTCATTATTCATGACTCTGCTTAAATATTATCTTCTCAGAGAGGTCTTCACTGACAATCTCATCTAAAGTAGCTTCACTTTGTCTGCTACCTCTCAGTCACATCATTGTTCTTATTTCATTCACAACACTAAGCATTCTCTGAATTTGTTTATCCATTTACTTGTGTATTATCTGCTTCTCCAACTAGGATGTAAGCTATATGAAAGCAAAAACCATATAATCATTCTTATTGCTATATTCCCAGGCATAAACACATGGTAGTCACTCACTAAATACTTGTTGAATGGATATATGAATAAATAATCTTCTGCTAGAAAAAAAAATGTCAAACCCTCTTGGATCTTGTCACTCTTGGAACAAAGCAAAGTTTAAACACAATAAAGAATTTATTATGTAATTCATGCTTATCATTAATATTCACACTAAGGGTTACCATTTTTTGCACACAGTAGTGAAATTGAATGTTACAGGGCAGTGAACAGAAAGAATGACAGTCAAGTATAGGCATAAGTCATATAATTAGTAGAAAGAATAACATTTAATATCAGACTTGGAATTGGAATAAGAAGTCATCCAGTAGAAAAATTCACTGGGTCTAAATACAATTAAATTTTAAATCACTGACTTGACTGAAAGAAAGGAAATCTTTGGTAATAAGAGAGCAAGGCCGGTAAGCAGTATAGGATTAAGACTAAGGATTCTGAATAGATCAGAATTGGACGGGTCTAAACTCATCCAGAAAGGTCAGCCAGGAAGGAGAAAAGAGTCCAAGATAGCCAGCCAATGTAGAGTTCCAGTCAAAACCATGTACTTTGGAGTCAATCAGACTTGGAGTCAAATCCCCTTGACCTTGCACATAATTGATGCTCTTGTCCATATTGGAGTTTTAGCATGATGAAACTGGGAAGGGGGGAGGATAAGGGGCTTGGTAAGTCCCCATTTTGCTCTTTCCACATGTGCCAGGAATTCACAAACAAAACAGTACATGTCCAACATATAATGGAACCAAGCCAAAGTTATCTTGAGGAACCGGGAGATATAGAAAACTATGACCACCGAAACTGCCCCAGCCTGATTTCTTCTGATATGCTTTGCTAAAACTATATTACTTATACTTGTCTTGGTAAACTTTGACGACTACAAATTGCGTCATAGTGTTCACTTTGACCAAACTTCCAATGCAGTCTTTTGCAGGACTTAACTTAAAGGAGCAAGTAAATTGGATAAGTTAATTTACAATTAACTCAGATTGTTGATAACACCTTGTTGAAGGGCCTACTGCTACTTTAGAAGCTAAGAATTATATTTAAAGAAACCCCAATAAGTTAGAGAGCTCTAACTAGAATGAAACAGAAAAAGTACAAGTTAATTACTCAGTGACCAAAAATTTAGTATGTGATGGGGAAAAATCAAGTATGTACAGCAATCACAGAAAAACTTTTAGGGTACACTTATTTCATCATAGATCAAATATTAATAAATTATATAGCATAGCTATTTTAAAACTTAAAATATTTTAATATTGTAGATATTTCAACTGAAATATGACCCCTAGTTTCAAAAAGGAATCACCTTTTAGGCTCTTATTAAATTGTCAGAATTTAATTATTCAGAAATTGAGTATAAGGCTGATTATTGAACTTAGATCTACAGCAGTAGTTTCAAAATTTAAGAATAACTCGGGTGCATATTTAATAAACAGGTTCTAGGAACCCATCCTTAGAGATTCTGATTCAGAGATGCTCTTGGATGGGGCTCAGTGATCTGCATTCTTGCCTAGAATCTCAGGGAGTTCTGATGCATGTAGACTATGGACCACATTTTGAGAAATGTTAATTTTGCTTTCTTCTCCTTTAAAGAAATAGTGAAACTCAAGCCAGCTAATGTTGGCACTACTGATGTGGTAAGAGGTTTAGATTAAGGTATGAAGAGATGCTTTAAGTAGATTGCTTAAAAGAATTTAAAAACGTAACTTAGAGATAGTATTTGTCCATTTTCTTCTATTTAGCATAGGACAGTGTTTCTTGAAGTGTAGACCCAGCACCTTTAGTATCAGCATCATCTGAGAACTAGTTAGAAATAGAAATTCTCAGACCCCATTCCAGATCTAATGAATTAGAGATTTTGGGGCTGGGACCCAGAAATCTGCATCTTAGCAAGTTCTGGGGTTGTTCTGATGCCCAGTCAAGTTTGAGAATCCTGGTGCAGACTAAATGGTGGTAGACCAGGGCTGTGAAGAGACTGGTAATTTTAAGTAGTCATTGTGCTACTAAGGTGTATAACTTGTTGCCTGAAATGTATTATTATCACAACCTCTCTTTCTTAAAGTACAACTTGTTTATTTTTGACCCTCAATAATATCATATTGGCTACTAGCTGATGCTTTCAGTTTTCACATCATTTTCTAAGAGTCCCTTCTGGTTATTTCTTGTCCTGTCTACAAGAACCAAACCTTACATGATCCATGCATAGCTGAAATAAGAGAACCTCGTGATTATGAAATGGGAAAAACCTCATTAAGATGACACCACACTGAATTAGGAGATCGGGATTAACATATACACACTATTAAATATAAGATAGACAACCAAGAAGGACCTACTCTGTAGCACAGGGAACTATACTCAATATTTTTTAATAACCTATAAGGGAAAAGAATCTGAAAAAGAATGTATATATATAAATGAATCACTATGTTGTTCACCTGAAACTAACATGACATTGTAAATCAACTATAATTCAATTTAAAAAAAGAAGACCACACTACCCCTTTTATAATTGGATGGATGAGGAAGTGACAAGTAGGGTTGGAGAGTGATAAAGGCAAAGGGGAAGATCAGAAGATAACTTTAGGATATGGCAGACTGAAAAGATTGGAGCAGGGAATACAAAGTGATCAGGAGCAATGTTTAATGTATAGTTTATAGAATACTGACCACCAGTTTTCTCTCCAGAAAGAAAGAAAGAACCAGGCAAAGTGGATTCATCAAGAGGGTAGAATCCATTTTGACTACCTACCCTATACAGTTTATGGAGCAAATGGCCAAGGAATTAGAATCTCTGTTCCTAAAGACAACCATAAAATTGTAGGACTGGAAGTTCTTGTGAGTTTACTGTTTCTGTGCCTTTCACATAATTTGGCATAAAAAGTTGATTGTTGATTCTTTATGAAGCCATCTTCCTGCTTCTGCATAGGACTTTGAAACACAGAATGAGAGAATCATTTAGCCTTATGGATGACAAAGCACAGAATAACTCTTTAAAGCACCCTCAGTTCTGGTCAAAGATAAGAAGTCTGAGGTCCAGATAAGTTTAGTGATTCATGAAGGAACGCAAATCTTAAAATCATGAGATCCTGATACTAGAATCCCTTTTCCTTATTCAAGTCTTATGTTCTTTCTACCATCCCAGGAAACCAAATCTCTCTCTACCTCATTTTTTCCAAAACCCTAAGGAGATAAAAGCTTAACACCTTCCTTTTGAAAGTTTTTTCAGTATCTCAATGGTGAAATAACTGAAAATGTACATGTTACTCTTCAAGATGAAAGAAGCAGCTATGGAGAGACTAGGCAAAACAGAAAAATCAACAACTAATAGACTAAAGGCAAACATAGCAGGCAGAACTCTTCCCCCACACAGAAACAGTTCTCCCAGTTGTTTTTGTGAAGGGGAGGACCTTAATAATTCCCCAAGGTCATGAGTATACGTTTGCTTGCTCATACATTTGTTTGCGTGTGTGTGCTGAGATGATTCCGGCTGTGAGCAAGGTTGATACCTAACTTGCAGGAAGGAGGGGAATTGTTGATAGCCAGATCTCTGAATTGAGGGGAGGAAGAAGGGATGTTTTTCAGAAATGAGCCTTTTTCTTCAAGTTCAGAGTAAAAAAAAAATAATGATGCAACCTCCTGATTTTCTGATTCAAGTCATTTCATGCACTAGTCATTTGGTTTGCTTTCCCAAGCCCAGTTTAATTGAGATGGTGTAGGCAGTGAAAACTGCACCGGTGAAACCATGGCGAAGTTTCACCCTGAGAGACAGGAGCAAAAACAGGAAGGTAAGAGGTTAGACTAATTTCCAGAGACTGGGTGGTTACAATTTCAATTAGGCATTATGAACCCATGGGAGGAAGCCAGTGATCTTCCTTCTCATACATATATATAGTATTTCTGATTTTGTGGACTCTGTCTTAGGAGCTTTTGCCCTGGCAACACTGGAAGATCACAGCTGTCATTATTTCCAGCCATTCATGGCCTACACTTACTATTTCAGGCCCATCCTGAATTTAGTAACATGACACAGTGGACTGCAGGCTACAGCCTAGACACCTATCTGGTTTCCTCAGGGCTGTGGCTAACCTCCAAAGTTTATTGTTTCTGTTGGTGCCTCCTTACTGCCATGCCTCTGCTATCCAGATAGGTCTCTATTTTCTTGGGGAATTAACGACCAGAAGAGGTCTGTGACCCACCTCTACCTTTAATTTCATAGATTTCCAGAGCAGGAGGGTACCTTAGGGGTGATCCAATTCAACCCTCTCCTTTTGCAAATGAGAAGGTGGTCAAAGAAATTGCTTGTCCAAGATCACCCAAAGCTGACAGAATTGGGCCCAGAAAGGAACTCTTGACATTAAAGATTGTTAATAACTGTGGGTTGATCATAGTCACTGCAACTTATGGTGCTGAAACTGCTGGTTGTCATAGAATTAGTGAATCATTTAGAGTGCAAAACTACTTTTTTTTCCAGTAAGTTTTTAAACTTTGCAATTGCTTTACTTCCAGCTTTTGAACCTCAACTTTTATATATAAAAGGGTGCCACCAAAATCCCCAACGTTCTTCATCACCTCTCTCTGGTCCTTGAGGTTGTGTGTGCATGCATGTGTGTGCTCTCTGAGATAAGGCATCTTACAGCTCTGGCTCTGAACAACAAAGCTGCTGAAGCTGTTAGAAGCTGCAAGAGTACCCACTTCCTACTTTACTGATGACATATTTTTGCAAAGTTGTTCTCACTCAGCTTCCCCATCTCAAGCCAATTAAGATTTAGAACAATGACTTCAAATTCCTTTTTATGCAATTTCTGCTCTGTACAGTAAAACATCTTTCCTAGCAAACACAAAATATTTTTCACCAGTGAATTTGAATTGTAAGTATTATGTTACTCTGCATTTATGTCATGTAGCATTTCCTTCAAAGTTAGTTCCTGAGAACATTGGTCTTACTGAGCTATTTTGAGAGAGGGAGGAAAAAAGAAAGAGGTCTATAGTCAAATATGATTTGGAAATTGCTGCAAATTATATTCTCCGTTTGATATTCATAGTGCTCAGTAGTATATTAAAGACCTTACACTAAAAAACTAATTTAAATTTGCTTAACCCAGGATTTCCCAAACATACTTGAATTACTTTTCCCCATAACATTTATAACATCCTGCGGAAATCTCAGTAGATGGGCAATTCTGAGATAACACTAGCCTTTCAGTATGTCTCAGTGTTCCAAGCACCATATGATAATGAAGTTTTTTTAAGGCTCAAATATCAGAATGCAGACTCTATAGTCAAAGGGCTCAGGGTTCAATTTTGGCTACATCTCTTACTAGTTGCATAAGTTTGGGTAAATTACTTAATTTCTGAGCCTCAGTGTCTTCATTGCAAAATGGGGAGAATAAGAATGGATTGTAATATAATATTAGGAGAAAAGAAAGAAATACTGGTAGAATATCCAAATAAAGTAAAAGAACTTGAGCAATACTTGCGTTTTTTTAACTGAACCAAGATTCAAAAAAGTACAGAAGGCCTGATATTATGTTTCTGATAACAACTGAGGCTAACAATTTTAATCTCTAAAGAAATATCACTCAGGAATTTATTGTTGGGTGTGGTAAGACAGATTTTTCTTTTTCCTCAGATCTTTTAACATATTGCAATAGTTTTCTAAGGTACCTGATAATTTTCTCAAAATCTTGGGAAATCCCTAAAAAACATTATCTCATGGAACACACAGAAAATTTGCTAAGTTTAAAAATCTTCCTAGCCCTGGCTCCTAGTAGATTGGGACACAGAGAAGTTTGTAAGTTGTTTCCCATGGAAATGTAGGTTAAATGCTTGTTTCCATACTAGCTAACAAGAGTCTTTTTAGCCCATGCTAATAACAAATAGCTTTTGTAGGGTGCTTCCTATGTGCCAGGCACATATGTTCTCAAAGCTCTGCTTTTGGAAATATTCCTGTAATTCCTCAAAAACCTCAGAAGGTAGGTAGCATTATTGTTCTCATTTGTAGGTGAGGAAACATGCAAATTATTATAACTTGCCCAAAGTCTGACAGCTACTGGTGTGCAGAGCTGGGAATCACACCCACACAGCCTGGCTCCAGAGCGTGTGCATTTAACCACTGTGCAACCACGTGTTGTGACTGAATGGCAGGGTTGATTTAGATTCCTGTGGGGGAGGAAGAAACATGGGGCAGAGTAGGAAAAGAGAAAAAAAAAAAGATGAGATCTTTTCCATTTCTAGGGGACAGAGAACAGTACGTAGGCTTTAACTTTTCGGTACTTTTTTGTACATCCCACACCTTGCCACTTCTCCCACTGATACTCTGAGTTACAGAAAAGTTCACTTTGGGGCCCCTGCCAGCTCTCACTTCTCTTCAGACATCTGCACGTGCTCATCTATCTCCCCACTCTTCCCTCGCTGGCCTGATTGACACTCTTTTCTGAGGGCTCTGCTTAGGTGTCAATTCCAATAGGAAGCCTCCTCCTCTAAGTCTCCATTGCTGCTGCTGTCTCCGTGAAGTGCTACATGGTGGTAGGTGTTACCCACTGAATGCTGGTCTCGTTAAAACTGAGTACAGTAGAGGCAGAAGGTAACTCGGGAGTACACCATCTACGTTCTACCTCTCCTGCCTCTACTCTAATTATGTTATAATTATGTGTAATAAGCCCTTTTACTGAAGCTGTCTTATAAACCAGGCTATATTATTCTATGGTTCCAAATTTCAGTAGTTATCTCATCAGTATAAATCTAAGAGGTTACATAAGTGATTACTTTTCTACATATTTTTGGGACAGAATTTTAAATATTGTCTTGCTCAGTTACTCATTCAATCAACCAATGCTTGCCAAGCACATAGTACAAGAGCATTTTTCTGGTATGGGGGGACTTGAGGATGAGTAGGGCATGGTTCTTGCTTTCATGGAACTCACAGTTTTCAAGAGTTTAGGTACAGAAATAACCAGCACCATATAACATGTAACTGGTGTGATACTGTTGGTGATATTAATTCAGTTTTGGAGATGTAGCTGAGGCACCAGGAGGTCATTAGATGAGTGTTCTTCAGTAGAATGTTCTGGGATGATGGAAATGTTTAATATCTGTGCTGTCTTATACTATAGCCACTAGCCATAGGCGGCTACTGAGCATTTAAAATGTGGCTAGTGCAACTGAGGAACTGAATTTTAAATTTATTTGATTAATTTAAATTTAAAAAGCTCCCTGTGGCTAGTGTTTACTATATTGGACAGGACAAACCTAGATAACAGTCTATCAGACACGTGGAAATGTAAAGACTCAGAAGAGCATTGGGTCCCAAGAGACAGGCTGAAGTGTCAACAATGTAGAGAGAGAACAGAAGCTCCTATAATCTCCAAACCCTTGTAATTATATGCTTATGCGACGTGTCAAAGACTCCTCTAATTGAACATGTTCAATATAAAGACCGCGGGGCTTCCCTGGTGGCGCAGTGGTTGAGAGTCCGCCTGCCGATGCAGGGGACACGGGTTCGTGCCCCGGTCTGGGAGAATCCCACATACCGCGGAGCGGCTGGGCCCGTGAGCCACGGCCGCTGAGCCTGCGCGTCCGGAGCCTGTGCTCCGCAACGGGAGAGGCCGCAACAGTGAGAGGCCCGCGTACCACAAAAACAAACAAACAAACAAACAAACAAAAATATAAAGACCGTGGTCTTCTCATATAGTTAATCCATCATTTCCTAGTCTAGATATCTCTCAGATTCACTCTCTTTTGCCATCTCTACTGCCACCTCTGTAGTCCAAGCTCTTGCCTGGATTACTGCAATGGTCTCCTACATCTTTATACTGCTCCTAGAACAATCCTTCCCAAGCATCAAATCTAACCAGGTCACCTCATATTTAGGCAAAAGTCCCAAGTCTTTAACATGGCCTATAAAGTCTGACCCCTGCCTACCTCCCTGGTCCCATCTTTTACTGCTTTTATTTCTTTTCTTTTCTTTTTTTTGGCATTCTTTTTTTGGATCTTTTATTAAAGAATAAAGCATACAAAATATTTTAAAATAGCATCATTCTCACATTTAAAAATAATAGTTTCTTTATTTTGATATTTTTGCCTTTTTAAAAAGGAGTAGCCAAAAAACTTAACATTTAGCTACTAGCTGTTTTACACACTTAGGAGCATGTGTCAGAAATCTTTTTTTTTTAATTTTATTTTTTTTAAGTTTGAAGTTTTATTTATTGTGGTAAAATACATATAAAGTTTACCATTTTAACCATTTTTTTCCCTCCTTTTTAAATTGAATTATAGTTGATTTACAATGTTGTATTAGTTTCAGGAGTTCAGCACAGTGATTCAGTTATACATATGTATATATCTATTCTTTTTCAGATTCTTTTCCCTTGTATGTTATTATAAAATACTGAATAAAGTTCCTTGTGCTATATAGTAGGTCCATCTCATTTACCTTTTTATTGCTGATTAAACAGTGCTGGTGTGCATGGAGAGCAGGTGGCATGTACAGATGCCATTAATGTGTGTGTGTGTTTGTGTGGGTGTGTGTGGTCAAATATTATCTACCATTGCAATTTGGTTTCACTAAAATTTGAGGAAGCTCCAAGAGGTGCTGTGCAGGTGGCTCTAACCATTAAAAACAGATGCTTTTATTTCGGCCTGAGGTCTAAATCTGTTTTAAAAAAGCTTTAATTAAATAGAAGGCTTTCAAAGAGACTCAGGTCATAGACATCCTTTCTACTAGGTTAGTGTGAACTGTGCAGGTAAAATGTGGGAAAAGTAAGCTTATTTTAGCATGATCATATCCCTTGCTAACTGGTTCATCACAGACCCAAATCAGGGTGAAAACAAGGAGCCAAAATTTAAGATCCTTGAAGGTCAGAGTACTTAGCATGTGGGGGATGTGAAACGTTTGGTCAAATAAAGTACCCATCTGGAGATAGAGGAGTAGGAGAAGGCTTTCTTCACAACACTTTCTCTATAATAGTTGGCACCTCAGTCTGACATACTTTCGTGCTATTGTTTCTTTCCTGTTTGTTGTTGTTATTATTAATTTTTTTAGGTGTTTCAGGAAAATTTCATTATCCTCAAAAGTTGTTCAGGGCAGAATGGTCTTCTTAGGCAAAAGGAAATAAGTGTAGACAGGCCTAGCTCTAAGCAAAACTGAGTTGACAAAGTTCATCTTCAAAGGCACCTATGTCCCCTATTTGTAAATATTGGTATTTGTTTCTCCTTTTAGGTACTCTCAAACTCTGGTCCAGGAGGGAAAGGGGTTGGTTTGGTTTAGTCACAACCAAAACCAAGCATAATCTATGCATTTGACATGTTTCGACCTATCCTAAGAGCACTTAGCTTTTTTAGGAAGATTGTCTGGAATTCCTAGCATGATGGGAGAATGAATGTTATCCAGCAGTCTCCTCTGATTCTACATAAGCTAACTGTCAAATGCCAGCTCTCGTAGCACTTCAGGCCAGCGTCTATGACAAGGCTGTGTGGAATGGTTCAGACCAACTGCATGGTTTACCAGTTGTCCTTTTCCTTGATATCTCTACCTTTCCATTCTTACTCAGTCCAGGGCTTCCCTAAGGAACATGAGTTTCTAACACTGCTCAAAACAAGCTATTATTTACTTCATAACACACAAAAAAGTATCTGCCAGTTAAAGAAGGGCTGATCTGAGTTAAAATTTTTCTATTGTCAATGTGCACAAGCATCTCCAGGGCAGTTATTAAAAAATGGAGATACCTTGGCCCCAAAGTCAGAAGTTCTCATTCAGAAAGGTGGCTATGGTGGTGGTAGAATTGTGGGGATGCAGTGATTTTAAGTTTTGTAAAGTGCCTAAGCCCATTCTGATGTAGATGGTCAACAGGCCACCCTGGGAGAAACACTGCCTTGAGAAACAATGGGTGAAAAGGAAATTTTATAATAGTTGTCAGGTGAGATATTTTGAGATGATGAAAATTTACTTCACCTAATGGCAGACCCAGTCCTATTTAGCAACTTAGAAGAAAACCCAATTTTCAATTATTAGAGAAAACAGAAAAATGTATTATAAATTGATTTGCTAGGCTAATTTTGTGACCATATCAGAAAATGTGATGATAATATTCATAAAACTTTCTAAAGCAGATAGTTGCCAAAGTTATGAGGTAAATTATAATTTAACAAATTGACCCATGAAGTCTAAAACATTTTTTTTTTTTTTTTTGCAGTACACGGGCCTCTCACTGTTGTGGCCTTTCCCGTTGCAGAGCATAGGCTCCAGATGTGCAGGCTCAGCGGCCATGGCTCACGGGGCCAGCCACTCTGCGGCATGTGGGATCTTCCCGGACCGGGGCATGAACCCACGTCCCCTGCATCAGCAGGCGGACTCTCAACCACTGCACCACCAGGGAAGCCCTAGTCTAAAACATTTTGTGTTGCTGTATGTGGAACAGAATAACAAAAGTTAAAATAATAAACAATTGAAGTATTTTAACCAAAAGAAAGTTTGATGAGTTTTCTTCTACAAGGAAGGTATAGTTATCTTAATAAAATCAGTAATGTTGTTGCCTGTTTAAATTATTTTAAATTACTAAAAGGTGAAAATTTGAAAACAAAAGTTAAACGGGTTATTTTGGTGAGTTTGAATGTGAAAATCCTAAACTATTGGGTAGTATAATTAAGTCAAATCTCTCTTTTTTCTCTTCACTCACAGACTACAAAAAATTCCAAGAAAATTCCCAAAGAATTTTCACATTGGGTGATACGTCCATTTGAAGGAAAGACTCATTTCATATTTGCAGAGTATGCTATCAAATGTGCTACTGATACTGCAAACTGGGCTTTTACTTAAATATTCTTTGTTGAATCAAGATGCTGAAGTAACTCCTATCAGTTTGCTGCTGTGGCTTAAAAGAAAACTCTTCAGTAATTTCGTATATTTTTTGATAGTTCACCTTTCGCCCTGAGATTGCTTTAATAGTGTTATAGAGAGATACTTGTTGAATCTATGCTTTGAATCAGTGTTCATTTTAAAGTGAGAGATGATGCACAACCTATTCTGACCTATAGACCTATAAAATCTTACAGAAATTATATCGATTTTACTTATCAAAGATTAATTAATCTCTGTCCCATGGATATCTCTCAACATGAATTTATATTATTTTCCCCTCAATTAAATGGAAATCACTTTAAGTAAAAACAATTTTTCCCCAGCTTTAGTTAATCTTGATTCCAGCTCATATGCTGTTAGCATTTATGCCTTAAGTCTGGAATCTAAGTAAAAATCTTTTTTGGAGAGTATGTAATTTTTAAAATTCCAAAAAATGAATTATGTGTCCCTTTAAGGCACTCAAACACATTTCTCAAAGTTCTTCCTTTAGATCTTACAAATCCTTGTAAATAGGGAAGAGTACTCAGTATACACAAACATTGTTTTTCTTGTAACATAATTCAAGAAGTGAAAAACCCATGTAAACAATTATCTTCTTTAGGATGGTTGTCATTTATTATGACCAGGTGCAAAGTCTACATTGACACATATATACTATCAATACATGAGGATGGTTGAATTTTTCACTGTTTTTTACATTGTGTAAATCCAAACTTTAGATGATTCATTCACGATAACCCATTAAGTACTTCTTCTGATATTGATGCTTTACAACAGTTATATGCCTTACTAATGTTTTCCCCCTTAGATATATGATTAAAAGTTCCCAGTCAAGATGGCTGGTTGACTACACGTCATAGCAAGCTCTGCTCACCCCAGATCTCTAGAAATAATGGAAAAGATAATTAATGAAAACAAGCAAGCAAGCAAACAAACAAACGATAAACATACTGGAAAACAAGAAAGTAAATCCACAATGGACCAGAAGCCATGAGGAATCCCTAAAAAACAGATTTGAAGAGAGATCTGTTGAAAGAAGAAAGAGAAGCCCAACCAGAGCACACGAGAGAGTGGGACCCCACCCAGAGTGCTCTGCACTCAAAAGACAGAGGATGCGGGGGACAGGAAGGGGATTTGGGGGAGTACTTGGAGGGAAAGATGCAGTATAGATATGGCCAGGAATCAAGGGAGCAATGACTGAGCCCTTGGGTGGGTGAAGTGGAGCAGAACTCCGGGGGTTGCAATGCCCAGGAGGCAGGGGCTGTCCTGGGGAAGACTAGCCATCAAGGCCCTACCCCTCAGCGCTCAGCCACTCCGTCACTCCACTGAACTCTGTCTCCCCCAGAGCTGGCTGCACAAACAGAAACGGCAAACAGCCGAACTGCATCACCACTACCAACCTGTGCACAAACAAACAACCTCCAAAATTCAAGAAAAGCCAGCGCCAAGAAAGGAGAACTCTGTAGTGAACAAATAGTAGAACTCACACCTAAGGAGACAGTAATACTGCAAGAGGGATGCAAGGCGATGCTGCATCTCAAAGAGGACCAAGTTGATGCTGTGATAATGAAAATCTTGTATGTTGTGTTGAAACAAAATAAACTATGATTTAAAGTCTGCAACAATTGGATGATGTTCTTACTAGTACTGATTGATACCTGAGGTGACTTCTGATGGCTGCCATCTATTACTCATGTACTTTTCAATGAGGTCTTTATTTGAACATTATCTCCGTTTCCCCTTTAATACATTGTAATTAAATTACTGCTAATGGTTTGAGTCTTCAGGATACACCAGGAACTTTAAAAGTACATTATATACATTTTCATTTAATCCTCACAATAACCCTATGACAGAATTGATTTCTTATTTCCGTTAACAGATGAGAAAACCGAGGCTTGGAGAGGCTAAGAACCCTCCTCGGGGTCACACAGTAAGTAACGGAGCTTGTACTAGACCCCAAGTCTCTCTAGCAACAAAGCTCCGAACTCTCTCTGATGAGAAACAATTGTGTAAACACTTACATTTTTCAAATCAAAAAAAGCACTACTGTCTTTAGAATACATCTCACTTCTCATAGATCATAAGTGTTCACAGCGCTTTCCATAAACTCACCTATCAACTTCACAGTGAGAGTAAAAAGAAAGTTTCCAGCTTACAAAAATACAGTGACAAGCTTGAAAAAAAATCCGTTTTTATCCATGCCACATCCACTCTCTCCTTTTATCATTAGGCTCACAAATGCAGAATTCTGCAGCATCAGAACTTGAGAGAGCTTTTCTCCAAACTCGAATAGCTCTGAACATCAACTAAACAGCATTACAGAGGAAATCCACCCTTTATTTTGGGACAAATGCCCAGCTTTCTTTTGCATTGGCTTAATTACTCTTAAGTACTATATGAACATAGGCCTATTTTGAAGATTAGTAACTTAATACACACTAAATATTGTTAAAGAAAAAGATGAATGTTGTTACCAAGTGATGAGTTATATAGGTAGTGGGGTAACTAGGCCAGTACAGTTGCACTTGGGTGCTGATGAGATTCAGAGCATAGAAAAACCCAGTGCTTTTAACTCTGCTTATCCCCTGGCCCTCCTGGTCAGTTTCAGTGGAGGGGACCCTCCATCTCCAAGCATGGAGACCTCCCAAGGGAACAAGTACAGCCACCTTGGGCAGGACTGTGGGCTCTCCTGTCATCCTGACCTCCATCAATATAGTGGTAGTTCTTACAGTGATACACAATCATTCAGGTTTCCAAAGTCTGTTTATTTTAGCACTTACATTGTTTTTCCTTTGCCTGAGTACCACCGGTTGTGCTAAATATGGCTTTTTAATTTGATGAATAGTAAGAATATGTGCCACGTGAAAAACACTGATGAACTAACCTGAAGGCCACTACAAGGCAGAAGGGGAGAAAAGAAATGAAAATAGAAGGGAATAGAGAGCAGAAAAAAGGAAGAAAGGAAAGAAGGGGAGAGAGTAGTGAGAGTCCTTGATTACAGGTGTTCTGTGGGGGAGATGGGAAGCACTACGCTCCTCCAGGCTGATGGGCAGGGTGAGCTGGGGCGTACCAGCCAGCTGGTATGTACGATTTAACCATCAACTTTTAAAACACTCTAACAAGCTGAAGCCCTCTGAGGGTTCCAGATGCCCCTCAGTAACCCCGGATGTCTTTGCAATCCATCAACGAACAGGTTAATGCCTGATATAACAAAAGACTTTCAGGACTCTGGTGCCAGCCACCCAGCTGTTAGATATTTGAATAGCATCTTTGCACTTTCCCCAACTAAGCAAATTTTTAAGCTCAACCCTAGGATACTACTTGTTTGCTTAAAGAGATCACTCACTCATTTCCATGTTTGATATAATCACTAACTTCTAAGATCCTGTCTCAGTGTTACAGCATTTCTTTTGTTTTCAGGAAAATACCGCTGGTTTAGAAACCCTTCATCTCCCCATCATCCCCTTTACTCCTCCCCCACTGTAATAGTTCTCATACATGTGGCAGTATTTCTCAACTGTGGTCAGGGAACAACTTGCATTAGAACCACATGATGATGTTGACAACTATTCCAGTTTCTGGGTTTCATCTCAGGCTTCTTGAACTAGAAACTTTGGGGGCATTCCTAAAGCAATTTAAAGTTTGAGAACTTTTGAAAGACTAAGGCCTAATTTTTATGTCCTCTGGCTCCTTCTGAATACATATGATATACACATTGTTGATCAGAGCCACTATTCATTTTGGTCATCTTTCTTTTTAGTACCCATTTAGTGTCACAATGATCATGAAGACATGTAAGAGACATTAGTTTGCATGGTTGTCCTTATATTAAGGCAAAAGTCTGAAAACTTGTAAATCCCAGATCTGATAGAAGAAAACTGCTCTCCAGCACTCTTATTTTTAAAGAATCATTGGTTATTAGGCAGTGAAAATAGACAAAAGGATGAAACAACCTGACTCTCACACCAATTTGGAACAATTCAGTTCCTATACTTCTATCAGGATAGACCAAACTCTCTTGGATGTATTCTATTCATCAGCAGTTTGTTTCTAGTAATAAAATGGCTACCAATCACAATAAAAAATAAAACCACTTCCATTCCCCTGGGCCATCCCATCCCACAGACTCCTTCCATTCTTAAAAGAGATGGTGAGGGCTTCCCTGGTGATGCAGTGGTTGCTAATGCAGGGGACATGGGTTCGAGCCCTGGTCTGGGAGCATCCCACATGCTGTGGAGCAACTAGGCCCGTGAGCCACAACTACTGAGCCTGCGCGTCTAGAGCCTGTGCTCCGCAACAAGAGAGGCTGCGATAGTGAGAGGCCCGCACACCGCGATGAAGAGTGGCCCCCGCTTGCCCCAACTAGAGAAAGCCCTCGCACAGAAACGAAGACCCAACACAGCAAAAATAAATAAATTAATTAATAAACTCCTACCCCCAACATCTTCTTTTAAATAAAAACACTGACCATACCAAGCGTTGGTGAGGATGTGGAGCAACTGGAACTTTGAAACACTGTTGGTAGATATATATACTGTTACACTTATTTTGGATTATGAGACCCTCCGAAAACGGGGCACGACCCCGCGTCTCCTGCATCGGCAGGCGGACTCTCAAGCACTGCGCCACCAGGGAAGCCCCCAACATCTTCTTTAAAAAAAAAAAAAAGAGCTAGTGAAATGGCCTTTGAATAAGAAACTCCTGCTTATGTGCAAGGGAAGACACCAGCTGAGTTCAAGGGTTTGGGTTAGAGGCAGCTGAACTTTTCTGAATAAGAAAATGGAAAGCGTGTTCTCGTTTTTCTTTGCCATTGAGAAGGAGGGGTCAAGGAAGTGAGGAAAAGAAAGAAGGTGAGTCACAGTGCAGGGGATAGGAAGCTGAGCTGCAAAATGCACAGTTGCTTTTGAAGAACCGTGGTTGCCAGTGTTCCATTTTACGTTTCTAGCCTCAACACAATGTGAACTCCTGTCTCCACAGACCTTCACTGAAGTCTGTCACTCACGCACACAAATGCCTTCAGTGACTGGTTTGCAGTGAAAGTTAAGGAAAATAGCCGGGTCTTGTTTGGGTGACTGCAGTACAGCACAAGGTCAGGGGGGCAATTGCTAAACCAATCCAAGTTAGAAGCAGGAGCTGAAAGACAGAAATGACCTTGAGAATTCAAGCCACATGGTTATTCATTTATCTTCTGTGGAGACCATTAAATTTGTCCATGGGCTAGCATTTGGAATGAGCTTTATCCAGATTTTCAGGAGCACACTAGCAACTTTTATTTATTTCCTACTTTAGCTTTTCCATTTCAAAATCATGTTGACACATGTAATTAGCCATATTTTCTTAGTAGTTCAGAATCAGCAACCTCTTTGATCCTTGCCTTTGATCCTCATGCCTTCATAAAGCTCAGCATTTTCTGTGGGTTTTACTCCCAGGCTTCATTGTCCCAAAAGAAAAGAGATTTGTGGTGATGGTGTGGAGGGATGGAAAAAAATAAGATTTTTGAAAAGGAACCATAGGTTAGAAGATGAGAATGAAGAAGAAAGCAAGAAAATAGGAGGGAGACAGATGGTTAGGGATTAGTAGACTCTCATTTGCAAGTTTGAGTGGCACAGGAATGTTTTTGTTCCTCCAAAATTTACATGAAACCTAATCACCAATGTGATGATATTTGGAGGCAGAGCCTTTGGGAGGTAATTATGTCATCATGAGAGTGGAGCCCTCATGAATGGGATTAGTGCCCTTATCAAAGAGACCCCAGAGAGGTTTCTAGCTCCTTCTGCCATGTGAGGACACAGAGAGAAGACAGCCATCTATGAAACAGGAAGTGGGTTCTCACTAGACGATGAATCTCTCGGTGCCTTGATCTTGGACTTTCCATCCTCCAGAATTGTGAGAAATAAATTTGTACTGTTGCAAAGCCACCAATCTATGGTATTTTTGTAATAGCAGGCTGCACTGACTAAGGTACTACTGTACTTTGTAATAGTTCGCCCAAGGTCCATTAGATAATCACTCGGAGTCAGTGGAAAAAGTAGGCGTTCCTAAGTGGTAGATAGAGATGTAGCAGAAGATAGTGATCTGGAAACGTCATCTGGTTGCACTCTACTCAGCCAGAGCACAACTAACTTCTCCTCCTGAGGACTAAGAACTCAAGCCTTCAGAGAAATCGAAGACAGCCTCTTAAAGAGTGAGATTTCCTGTTCATATCAGGTCTAGAAAATTCTCTTTAATTTAGAGTAACGTGAATGACTGAAATGTATTTTATAGACTTACCTTATCCTCCTTTCATATAAAACAGCTTTTGAAAAAATGGCTGAGGAGCAAGTCAAGGCTATGTTGTATGTGTGTGTGTGTGGCTTTACCCACTCTACATGAACCAGAAGCTAAAGGCTGGAAAGCAAGGAGAAGCCACACTCCAGACCCTCCGTAACTGAGAACACATGATGTATCTCAACTTCTTTAAGGTGACAGTTTGGAAGAGAAATAGGAACTACTGTAGGATTTAAAAACAGACCACTAAAGATGGACTCTTCTGGGCGTTAATCTAGGCTTCCTTCTCCACCTAATAACAGCTGAACAACTTTCATTCCAGATGAGGGGAACAAATACTCAAACACACTTTGAACCTCTGTGATATTTATCTGCCTTGCCATTTTGCAGGGACAGATTTTTTTTTTTTTTTGCGGTATGCGGGCCTCTCACTGTTGCGGCCTCTCCCGTTGCGGAGCACAGGCTCCGGACGCGCAGGCTCAGCGGCCATGGCTCACGGGCCCAGCCGCTCCGCGGCATGTGGGATCTTCCCGGACCGGGGCACGAACCCGTGTCCCCTGCAACGGCAGGCGAACTCTCAACCACTGCGCCACCAGGGAAGCCCGCGGGGACAGATTTTTAGCTGGCTGGTCGAGTTATCCTATCACCACACAGGCTGCTTTGGAAAATCGGATGAGCTATCTTATTGCTCTAAGAATTATAAAAAAATCAAGAAATGAGAGCAAGGGGTGGTATGTGGCAAGAACTTCCCTGTGCCCCTCTTTACCTCAACAGACCTATTGCCACCCCTGGAGAAACATCTGCCCAGTCGCCAGTAGCATGCTGGCGGAAAGAGCTGTTGTGGTGTGCAGAAGCACAGCTGCAGAGAGATGCAGACTTTTGCAACAGATACGAACAGCTGATTCGACAATGCAAGTTCTTACTTTGGGGAAAGAAAAACCTCACATGGGTGTTTGTTCAGACTTTTTTTTTCTACTGCCAGATGTCTCATCTTTGGTTGCCTTTTCCTGATGGTAGCTATTGCTATCAGCTGTTCTAGATGTTTTTTCTAGCTTGCTATGCCAGACAAAATGAAGTATATAGTCTTTTTTTTTAAGCGGCAATTTAATGGAAGAGAACTAGGTTTCTTGTCTGTGTATTTACTAGTGGTTAATGTAGCAGTTACATTCTCCAGCATGTGGACTTTTTTCTCTTCCTTGTTTCTCATATATTGGAAGAACAAACAATCTAGTGCTCTAGATGTTTCTCTGGGCTTTAGAGCCGCGCCACAACTATCATGACTGTGCTTTACTCTAAAAGGATACAACATTTCCAGATATTTTTTTGTAAAATCAGGTATAGCTGGATTTCTGCTCCTGAGACGTACTTTTGCTCTTCTAATAATTGAAGTTATTCTTGTGTTATAAAAGTTAATTCGTTTTGTTTTGAGAATAAAACACATATGCACAACGAGGTACTCTTTGCATATGAACTCATCATATTCAGAAACAGTTGTCATCAGGGGAAAAAAGGAGCCTTCCATGGCAAATGACTATTCTGGAATTCCAATTCTTAAAAAAATAAAAGGTTTTATTTGGCTTGAATTGGAAATTATTTTAGCAGATTATATGAAGCAAGGCATCTCCCGCCCAGTAACTGGACTGAATTATAACACGTACATTTGTCCCAATCTTCCTATCTAATGCTTTTCTTTAAAAAAACTTTTCATGTGTAAGCACAATTGAAAGTAAATCAGGAAAAGCTTTCAGGTATTTGATTACTTGACTCATATGTATTTTTATTTGACTCTTAGATGTGACTTTCTTTTTTACCCCCTTCCTTCCTCAAGTAAATTGCAATTTCATTTTAATGCTTTTACCTCTAAGCGTTGCATGCCTGTTTTTTTCCAGTTTTATTGAAATATAATTAATATACAGTACTGTATAAGTTTAAGGAGTCTACAGAAACATAATAATTTAACTTATATACTGCATGAAAAGATTACCAAAATAGGTTTAATGAACATCCATCATCTGAATATGGCTAAAAATTAAAGAAATAGAAAAAAAGTCTCCTCTTGTGTGAGAACTCTTAGGATTTACTCTCTTAACAACTTTGCATGCCTATTTTAAGAATTAAATAATGTTGATCAAATTTTTTATATATTAAATCATCTCATATGCATTTTATACTTTAAGGGTAAGTCAGCCACTGTGAAACAAAATATGCATTTATATTACAAGAGGTCATAGCTTCTTTGATCTAGCGCATGTTACAAACATTGATATAATGCCAGTTGGTTGGGCAATATTTCCAAATTTTCCTTTGTAAGTGGCTTAAAAATATACCGACTCCTAGCCTCTTGATCACAGGAAGAGTTATTACATCAGGGTAAATCATGGCATGTTGCTCCAAATTGGGTTTACAGAAATCTCTCTTCTCATAATTAAGAAAACAGTCTGTTTTACAGGCCTGGTGAATATCACTGTAAGGAAACTTTTTCCTGTAAATTAAATAATAAGTGTGGTTTATCGTGTCAAAATTAATATTAAAAGACTAGCTGATGCCCAGGCCATTAAGAAAGAATTTTGATGGCCCAACTGAGCGCCCAGCAAGAAACCAGGAACCTCAGTATGCTGAGGGGACTTTTCAGTGGTGACAGTGGCCCTGAAGAGGGGGAATCTGCCTTCCCTAGGGGTCAGTTCAGTGGTCCTTTCCTTTTCCTGGCTCATCTGCCTAGTCAGTATTCGAACCCTCTCTTAGTCCAACTATAAACTGATTGGCTGTTAAAGTCAAAATATGACTGCTCTCAGGGATTTGCAGGTTAGTGGAGGTCTGATGCGATCAACAGTCTGAGTGAAGCCCGCATGGGGTAGCTGGATCTTCCCCTAGCCCCTTCTTGATTGCATCCTGAAGACTCCTCAGAATAGGAGACTTGGGGAGGGGATAGGGAGTGGTCATCCAAGTGTCCATGACCAGTGAGCACAGTCCAGAGGATATGAAACACAGCTCTCAGTGAGCACTCAAAGTCACATGAGTTTCCTTTCTGCCATCTTGCTCCCTGTCTTGTGAAGGGGTGAACCTATGGTCTCTTTGGAAATACTGCTGACTCCTGGATTATAACTGAAATATTTAGTTGGTATTAAATAATGAGGGAGGGACTTACAGGAGGTCCCTCCTCCAATTCCCAAATTAAATAGGAAAAACAAAATAAGGCAAGATAAACATTATCCCAAACTCACTAGGAGCCATGGCACAAGAAAAGGAAAATAATTGCATTAAATGAACTTCAAAAATTAGTGGCTAAGGGAAGAAACAGAAGAGTCTGGTGCCACAGGAGGCAAGTGAAGCTTCCCATTTGTTCCCCAGGCTGAGAAGCAATACGGGGGGGCAGACAGTGATCCTAGGAAAACCTGTGATTCTCCCTAATGCACACCAGGTTGGAGAAGTGGACTCAGAGGTGGTGAACAGCCTGGGGAAGGTCAAGGCAAAACCTATAGCATGAAAGCCCTACATACCACAACAGGATCTTCCCAGAGACAAAGGGGGAATGAGCTGCCATGGTTGGTCTTGTCCTGGTACAGGGCTCTGAACGAGATGTCAGAAAATGGAACAGCATTCAGGTCCCCAGCAAGGACTGCCCTCAAGACCAGCACAGCTAACCTTCATTTTACAAATGAGGGGATTAAAAGCAATACTCAAACCCAAATCACAGCTCTGAAGGGAAGACAAATTTATCCCACTGGATTAGAGTGAGTAGATGCGTTTGTCATCCATCAGCCAGATCAAAAGAAGTGGTGGGTCCTCCTTATACATGGAACAGAAAATCTCCGAGAGCTAAGAGGAATATCATCTCCCAAAATACTGGTGATAAAATGATTGACACAGATACATCTTGGCTGTTTTTAAATCTTAAAGACAGATTTCTTTGGGAATCTAGACAGAAAAGCAAATCATTTTCAAAGTAATTGCTAAGCTATAAAGAGTATAAATACTAAATTCTGATTGAACGATTTTGGTGGGAGGACAAATCTGAGCAACTAACAGGAATATATTATTTCTATGCTCCAAATAAATAATGTTAAACAGACTGGTCTCTGTTTACATGGAGCTTATAGTGATATTTATAGTAAAACAAAAAAATGACGTGTTTTAACCAAAGGACAGAGAAAGGGAGAAGAATGAAGATTCTTTGGGTTTCACTTATGCTTTACTTATTATCTCATAATATCCTATGTTTCAAGAGAGAGACCATAGCAAGGAGGGTGGCAAGGGGGGCCACAGGCTCTGAAAGCAGAGAGACAGGAGGACCAGCCCTGTCTTTGCCTGGTCACATTATGGCCTTGGGCAAGTCACCTAACCTCTCTGAGATTTAATTTCCTCATTGAATTCCCATTTCATTGGTTTCTTGGGAGGAATAAACAGGGGTAACATGTATCTAATATGTAACAAGTCCACAGTAAATGATAAGCACCCTTTATGGCTAATATATTGGACAGAGATGATAAAAGAGGGAAGGTAGATCTGGGGAAGAGGTTTAAGGAATTGGATGTGAACCTGGAAAGGAAGGAACCATGTAGAAGCCTAAGAAAAAAGTTCTAGAGTTTTGAAAACCTACAGAGTTACTAGGTGAAGCTTCAGTTAATTTGAATGCTTTTATACACTTTCAAATTCTGGTATTTTTTTTAACCTTTCTAAATGGAGTACTAAATTACTTAGTATGGTTTAGGAAAAATAGCAATGGTAGGATTAGGAGTCAGCAGACCTGACTATTAAGAAATTCTCTGTGTTCAGAAAGTAAATGCTCATTTTGTGACACATATACAAGGTTATTTTCTGTAGCATTGTTTGGAAGAGCAAAAGTTTGGAAACAATACA
The DNA here is from genome assembly GCF_000442215.2 of Lipotes vexillifer. Classification (NCBI taxonomy): domain Eukaryota; kingdom Metazoa; phylum Chordata; class Mammalia; order Artiodactyla; family Lipotidae; genus Lipotes; species Lipotes vexillifer. The sequence goes on from NW_006788081.1 coordinate 143,085, forward strand.
AATTGTTAAATCAATTAGGTGAGTCATCCATTTACCTGAATATCATGCAGCTCTAACGAATATTCAATAACCTCTTATTAAAATGTGGAAAGATAGGAATTTTATTTTTATTTTTAGAAAGCAAGGATCAAAGCATTGCATATAGTATTTTACTTATTGAGTAAAAAGCAAGGAGATTAATATTTATATTTGCTTGTGTAAACACAAAGAAACTTTGGACAGATATACAAATTAAGAAGAGTGGTTTCTGTGGAGCAGAGGCTGAGAAGACCCAGGAAATGGTGGAGACGGACTAAGGTACTTTTTACTCTATATCATTTTTGAGCCAGATGTAAATTTCTGTTTAAAAAATAAGTTAAAAATTTAAATGCTTTAAAAAAAAATGTGAATGCTGTAAAGGGGTGTTACTCAGAATTTAAAGTTATGAATCAGACTGCTTTATCCTGACACCAACCTGACGTCAGTTCAGATTAAGAAGATTGAGTTTTGATTTGTGGAAGAGGTGGATGAAGAAGGAACAGGGTCCACTTTGAAGCATGATATATATCGAGGGATCAGAGGGTGGAGGTAGGGTACATTGATGAGAGGATTTCGAATCTAAACTGTGTCATGGGGCACATGAGCAGTGGGGAGGCACGTCAGGATGGGGACAGGGTTGCAAGGAGGAAGAGAAAGAGGACAAGGATCAACTTGGCTTCCTAAGCAGTTTTGCCTGGGTCTCCTGGAGCTATACTGCACTGAAAATTGCTCAAGGCTGACCTTGCCAGGACTGCATACCCAAAAGAGGACTTCACTGGCATTTCAATAGCACAACAGCAGCCATCTGGGTACTATCACTCAAACCAGTGTAAATAAAGATGGAAGACGTGGAAGAAAACTCTCAAGGATTTCCGCTTCACATCAGGACAGTTTCCTTGGCATGAACTCAGAGCCGTAAAATGGAGGTTATGATAGTTAATTTTTTACAGGAGGTACAGAACTACGACAGGGAATTAAGAAAGGGTTTTTTTAGAAGGTTTCAGAAAAACAACATTTCTGAGTTACGGCCCAGTATTAAAACGAGAAGGTGACGCATGAGGACACAATAAGTGTAACGGCTAACTCTCTCTAGAAGACAGGTGATCACGGGGTCATTCCAAGCTTGCTTTCTACGAGAACGATTAATGGGGGATTTGATTCCTAGCATGTTGGTTGACACCGAGAATATTGGTCTCAGGAAGATGACATTGTGAGATGCTTGTACAGAGCCAAAATAAAAATGAACTACCTTTATACCCAGAACTGCTTTAATTAGATCACACTTTCGTAAGTAAAAAGTATATATAGTTGTGGTGTGGTCACTCGTAAGTATCCTTTTTCCTTTCTCACAATAAACAATGGTTGTACATTATTTGCCTAAAATATTAATCATTTCAAGCATAAGTGAGCTTCTTTCATCACTATGAGGGTTACAAATCTTTACCAAGTCATTCAGGATCAACTTTTAGCATGTGCCATAATATGGTGGTAACATCTCTGGTAGAAAATTAAACTATTTACCCAGGAGGAAAATAATGTATCCCTTTGTCTGGCTTATTATCTTAGTTATGTACTACTTTATGAATCAGAAACGTTCAGAAAACTTTATGCTGATGGAGCAATAGAAAACAGCTGAAATATAAAACAGTAAGCGCCATTTCACAAGAGTCCTGTGCATCTCTTATTTGAATATTGGGCTTAGGAGACCTATGATAAATTTGTGGACAATTAAAATCATTTGGAAAAAGGTTTCTCAACCTCTGTACCGTTGACATTTTGGACTGGATAATTCTTTGTTGGGTGGGGCTGCTCTGTGCATTGTAGAATGTTTAGCAGCATCCCTGGCCTCTACCCGCTAGACGCCAGTAGCACCCTCCAGCCGTGACAGTCAAATGTCCCCTGGGCATCCACCCAGGTTTGCTCACCTTCTAAGGCTTATTCCCAGGAGGCCGGTGAGGTTTGCTCACCTTCTAACTCCTTTGTGGTAGTAGAGGGAACACACCTCAGTCTCATTCAACAGAAATGAAACCCAACAAAGGAAGTAGAAGAAACGGCTATCATTAAGCAAAAGCACTCGGCAATCAAATAGATGTATTTCTCCCCACGCCCCCAAATCAGCCCCCCAAGGCACTTCCTCACAGAATGCCGACCTAAAACTAAGGATTTCAACCTTCTCAGACGTCCCACACCGGAGGAAAAAAATGCCAAACAAAAGTCGTCATACACACAGGAGTACCGGTGACGGCATCGTTCCTTGTTACAAATTTTTCCCTGGAAGCTAGATCACCCTCTGCCGGGAAAAACGCATGTACAGTAGCAAATGAGGAAAGAACTCACTGTTTCCAGAAGCGGCTTTCCGGAATTTCGTCAAATCGACGTGCGGCGGTCTGCTGGGTTTTTGTGGAGGGGGGCCCAGGGTAAACAAGGAGGGCAGGGGTTTCCGCTTGGGGGTGGCTGAATTCTGGTCCTCCTTTTCCTTTTCTTGACTTGGGCCCCAGGGCCCTGCCATTGTCTGCTTCGAAGGTGTCTTCAGGAACTTGGCAGGAGGGGCCCCAGAGGCCGGCTCTTCTGGATTCATTTGGCTCAGGAAGACGTTCTTAACAGCATCTACCTTCCTATCTTCTCTTTTTTCTTCAGCATTTTTGGAGAGGCCTGGGGCCCCTCTGCTTGCAGCAGGTTTCAGAACAACTCCAGGAAAAGGAAAACTTGACGTCTCGCCTCCACGCTCTTTATTCTCTAGGTCGTCCCTGGCTGGTTTCAAAGGGCCGGATTTGGCCTTGGCTCCCAGGGGGGCCGGGGGGCCTCTCTGTTGAGCCACAGTCTTGGTGGGGCTTTCGTCTTCCTGGGGGTCATCTGTATTCAGGGATGGCTTCTGGCCAAAGACAGGTTTGGGGAAGAGGGGCTTGGGGTCCTGATCTTGTGAGGCTGACATAAACTTGCCTTTAGCCCCAGCCAGCTTTGGGAAGACTTGCTTCGGTTCATTTTCCTGGGCTGGATGATTTGACCCCGGCTTGGGGCCTGGTGGCTTCAAGTCATGGTCTTGGTTTACACTGTGAAGTGAAGGCTTATTCCCAGGAGGCCGGGGAACCGCAGGTTTGGAATCTTCTTTGTGCATGTTGATGGGCTTGGGGCCTACAGGTTTCAGAAATCCCGGTTTCACCTCGGGGTCTCTGGTGGCCGAGTTAACCTGTGGTCCAAACCTGGGACTCACTCCAGTCGGCTTTAGAAATGGAGGTTTGGGCTCCTTGTCAGGCTTTTCCTCAGAAGAAGATTTCACCCCCAGAGGGGGCTTTGGGGACCCAAACTTGGGCACATTGCTCGGTCCTGCAGGAGGGCTGGCATTTCCTTGGTTGGTGAGTAAGTTCTTTTTGACCTGTACTCCTGAAGGGGAGTTTTGGCCCGGGACCTTGAAGGGCCTGCTGTTGACCGAGACCTCCTCCATGGGGTTGCCCCCTGTGTTAAACTTCGCCATGAGGGACTTCACATTTGCTTTCCCATCCTGCAAGCACAGGGAACAAAAACTCACTGACAGCCCAAAGTCTCACTTGCACAATTTAAAGTACTACACTTTAAAGGGTTTCCTGGTTTGAGGCCTGCGGTACCGCTGATTGGTTTGTGAGATATTGTAACATTTATCTTCCTCTATGGCAAAATAAGTTGTGAGAATTTCTTGAAGGGGGAGGGCTATGATACTTAGACTTTTTTCTTTTTTTTTTTTTTGGTTGTCTTAGACTGACTTGCTTTTTTGTTGTTGTTGTTAAGTCACAGCTTATATTTTCCCCTTTCCTCTCACTGGTTCTCTAACTCTCTTGCTGGATTTACTCTGAACTTGGTATTTATGTGTTTTGTTGAACTTGAAAAAATATGAACGTGACTAACAAATGACCTCTTCCATATTTTATAGCTGAGTCTCTTAAATAGAAACTGCATTTAAAAAATGAAAGCAAGCTCTTCTGTAAATCTGGGTTGCATGCTTCACACAGCATAGCCACATTTGACATTTCTGTGTTTGCAAGCCTGTTCTTGTTCCCACCTATATTTAAGGTCCATCTGTTTCCTAACAGGGAGATGTGGCAGAAAAACCCACTCATTTTTATAAATAAGCAATAAAATGAGTTTTTCTACTTATTGATACATATTTAGTGTAAATGATTCAACTGGAACCAGACTAGCAGGCAGACTGCGCTCATTTTCAAGGGGCATAGTCTGGAGCACAGGGAAGGTGACAAGGGAAGAGCAGGGACAGGCTGGAAAATCTCATTTCCAGGTCCTGGTTTCTCCAGTCTGTCCCCCTGGTCTAGAATTAGGGTATTACCTAGTAAAGAGGGTGGGCAGTCACCTTTCTCTGTGACTATAATCCCATGTAACCTGTAAGAATTCATGGTGGGTTTGCTTTTTCTCTCAAAAGCCAGGAGTTGAACTTTTCTAGTTCTTTTAGGAATATTTGAAAATCTGAGGCTTAGAAAAAAAAATCACAGGTAGCCACAACAGTTTCCATTTTTTGCTTTAAAATTCACCTAGAAAATGTTTTCTTACTTCCTAACCTCACCTGTCATTGCCAAGCATATTTCTTCTCTCAAGACCCCACTCAGATACCACAAAACCAGATCCTGTCCGGTTGAGAAGAATTGCTCCCTCCTCTTAACTCATGTAGCACAGCAGGCCCTGCTACATGCCCCGGTATTACTTCCTTTCCTAATACTAAGAATCACCGTTTAGCGCGTAAACACATGCGCTTGATTCTGAACCAGGCAAGGAATCTATGTCGCCTCATCTCATTCTTTTGGATGATGGCATTATTTAACTCCATGTCACAAGAAAGAGGATTGAGGTTGAAACTGCAGGAGGACATCATGTAAGAGCATGGGAACTTGGTTGGAATCCTAGTTGATTAGCAGGGCCTCAGTTGCACAATCTGTACAATGGGGATAAGAGAGCATATCTGCCAGAACTGTCATGTGTGTTAGAGATAGAATTTGTAAAGTGCCTGCCTGGCCCTCAGCCTGGGCTCAATGTAAGGAAATTATTATTATTAGAAACGTTAAGTAGCATATTCAAGGGCTCACAACCAGGAACTGTGAGGACAGGGGTGCAGACTCAGGTCTGTCTCGGGCTCCAAAGTCCAGAAACTGTCTCATTCCCCTTTGTATAGAACCCTCGGGATTCTAATATATTTGGGAAATTGTTCAGGTTGGCACTGAGATGAATACTGTGAATGGTGATTTTAAAAGAAATGGTCCCTTCAGCAAGAGTTTCTCTCCATACCAAACTATAGTCTTTCAGGACTGGGGTAAGCAACCTAGGCAGGTGGTGAAAATGAGGTGAAAGGAACAATTTCCAGCTTGGTTTTGCTTCTTTAATTTACTACCCTGTATCCAAGTTGCTGAAAATATCTTGTTTTCTACCTTGCCTCCCTTGACCATTTTTTTTATCCCCATGATTTTCTCAAATCCTCAAGTAATCCCCAGAGGTAATAGGCAGGAAGGCAGCAGAACCAGGGAGAGTTTGAGTGCTGGCAGAGGGAACAGGTGAAGACGGATCCTACCCTGTGCCTCCTGGGAGATCATAGCTGCAAAGGACTTTAAACCTTAACACAAGATGCATAAAAAAGTATCAATACAAAAATTTGCTCCCCACCTGGAAGAAAGTCTGTCTCTAGGGAAGAATCTTTTATTCTAGACTCACTCTATATTTTGTCATTTATATTCTAGATCTACAATTTAGTCCAGAATGATAAGAGGCTGCAGAGTAGAGTGGTTAAGAGCATCGACTAGGGAGCCAGGTTTTGAGTCTGATCAGCTATTTACTGTAACGTAAGGTAAATAAGCTCCCTGGGCCTCAGTTTGCTCACCTCTATTAAGGGAATAAAGCGTCG
>NW_006788081.1:148987-154389 GCF_000442215.2 Lipotes vexillifer
GCGTCGTGTCATAGGGCTTTAAAAGAAATCAATATCTGTAAGGCACTTTAAAGAATGCCTGGAACCTGGGAGGGTTTCCTATTTTTATAAAGAAAGTGAAGACTTAGAAATTATCTATTCTACCTCTCTCACTGCATTGGTGACAAAACAGAAACTAAAGGATTTAAGTGATATCCTATTTAGTCACAGCAACTTCACAACTTGGATTTCATGGGGGGAAATCCATGAGACACACTAACACATTGTCAAACTGCACACCCTGGTTTTAGTTTAGAAAATATGGAAGTGGTTGATTTGGAATTTAAGTCCCAGATGCCAACTCAAAACCAGGAGGCAGTGCAGTATCGTGGTTAATAGCAACGTCTCTGAAATCATTGACTTGGGTTCCAGCCTTGACTTTGCTACTCACTAGGTGTGTGATCAAGCAAATTACTTAACCTCTCTGAAACTCAGTTTTCTTTACCTATAAAATGAGAATAACGAGTACCTATTTCTCTCCAGGTTTTGTTTTTTAATTAGGATTTAATGAGTTAATGCATGTAAAGTTCTTAGATCAAGAATTGCATGTAATATACATCCAAGGATTGTCTGCCATCATGATTTTTTTTTTTTCAAATTCACTAGTCACATAACATCATTTCTCCAGGTGACCAAATTCTGAAGTTACAATCATTAATGTTGCGTCTTAATTTTAAATTAATATGACTGAAACAAACATACTGCTGGATAACATCATAGAGTTTATGATGTTTGAGTTTGGTTTCCCCCACTCTGAAACTTTCAACTGTATATTGAAATACAGGGAAAGAAAGAGCCACAGGTTCCTACGTGGGACACATTGAAGAAACAGTAACAGCATCTGAACTTACTAATATGTCTTGTAAATCAATAGCCTGAACTCTACAACTATTTAGTCTCTTATACTGACTGCTTAGCTTTAGAGGTTTTTAGTTGTTACAACTCTTAATAAGTTTATCATATAAAATTTTCAACACCCAGATTCGCCCTTAATCTTAATAGCTAGATTTCTTTCTTTATGATAATGATAGAAAGGCAAAAATGATTAAAATTTTTTGACATTCTCTCATTCTCATTTCATTCCATTTTCTAGGGCTCTTTTTACTCTAAAAAAGTTTAAAAGAGGGTAAGAGCAATATATTTCATGAAAAAGGGAAAAGTAAGCCTGCTCTAAACCCTGACCCTCCAAGCCCTCATGCCCCAGTTCTATGGGGATCATAAATACTGATTTATCAGTACAGTACAAGTTCATGCCTATTGTTCTGGAATAATTATTAATAATGCTCCATTTTACTCTCAAAATTGACCTGCTTTAAACAATAAATTACATGGTGAATTTACCCAGTTCCTCTCTAGAGTCAGTCAACCACTGTTATCAGTTTTTTATGTATATTTCTAACTGTGCATATACAAATATATAAAAATAAACACACACGCACATCCTTTCTGTCCCTGCTTTTTGCACAAATGAAAACCCCTGCTTTGCACCTTGCTTTTTTCCTGAACTGATACTAAGTTGCTACACACCAGCTCAGCTGGATGTGTGGTCAGCAGCCACTCTGATTGCTTGGTGCCTGTGCAATTCCAGTTGTTAAATATTTTCAATATTAATTCTCCTTTTTTCCCCTTGATAATTGGATCCGTATCAGTGCATATTATTTGTACCATCTCTTAAAAAATAGACTTTATTTTTTACAACAGTTTTAGATTTACAGAATTCAGAAGATAGTACAGAGAGTTCTCAGATAATTTACATCCAGTTTCTCCCTTACTAACCCCTTACATTAATTTGCAGGACCTCTTTAACTTTTAATGATTTAAAGATGGGGCTTCTGTTTATTCTTAAGAAGAGGCATTTCACAATCTAGGAGATCTCAGAGTTTAAGATATTTAAGTAAAACAAACATTTTATCTTGAAATTTACTTGAAATTTATTTTCCAAATTTATTTGAAGCAAATTGTTATTAATTCCAGCTGTTAATGAGTTTGTGCAGATCTTTCTCCACTTATGATAGTTACATCCAGATAAACCCATTGTAAGTTGAAAGTATCCTAAATAGAAAATGCATTTGATACACCTCACCTACCAAGCATCATAGCTTAGCCCATCCTACCTTAAACGTGCTCAGAACTCTTACATTAGCCTATAGTTGGGCAAAATCATCTAACACAAAGCCTATTTTATAATAAAGTGTTGAATACCTCAGGTAATTTATTGAATACTGTACTGAAAGTAAAACAGGATGGTTGTATGTGTATGGAATGGCTGCAAGTATATGGGTTGTTTACCCTCATGATTGCACAGCTGACTGGAAGCTGTGTGCATCATGAGAGAGTATCGTACCACATATTGCTAGCCTGGGAAAAGATCAAAATTCAAAGTTCGGGTTTTCGTAGATGCATATTGCATCATTATAACGTTGAAAAATCCTAAATCAAACCATTTTAAGTCAGAGAATGTCTGAACAATGTTTAGCCAAAACTACTCCCGTGCATTGCTCTATAATTATACAGGTGTAATTGTAGAGATGCTCTTGACAGAAATGAATTTCCTTTAGCCCCCATGTTTTCCCCTTCCTCAGAATTATGTACCTTCACTAACATAAATTTAACATGCTTTTCACAGTCCCTGGGAAGATGCAAAAATGCTTTAGCTATATCCTCTGTACTTCTAGTTAACAACTCCAGATTCCAGAAAATCTTTTTTGCTTTCAGCAACTTACATAAAGGTAATAAATCAAGTACATACTTAAACAAAGGCTGAGATGGCATTTAGGACGGACATCAAGAAACTACACATCAAGAAAATGTTTTCTTTTGCAGCTAGTTCATCTACATATTTTCATATGGAAAATTAATAACATTGGTAACTGGATTTTGTTTGGTTTTAAATATATCCTGAGCATTAGGTTAATCCAGCAGTTCTCAAATTGGGGCAATTTTGGCAATGTCTGGAGATATCTTTGATTGAAATGGCGGACTGAGAAAGTGCTCTTGACAACTAGTGAATAGAGGCCAGGGCTGCCACTAAACATCTTACAACGCCCAGGACAGACCCCGAAACTAAGAATTATCAGTCAAAATAGTGCTGAGATTGAGAATCCCTGAGCTAATTCTCTTGCTCCTGAATAATTGGAAACATCTTACCAGAAATTCTGCTTTTAATTTTTATGATGTAATACACTCTAAAACCTACAAGTAACTGTAGAGAAACTAATAATACAAAAGATTATCACTAGATTGTTTTCAAAGTTCCTTGTCTTTGAAAGTCTCATCTTTGTAAAGTTTCATTTGCAAAGCACAAAAGAAATAAAACACCCATGAATCGTGGATAACTAATGAATTTAAAATAACTTTGAGCCTAATTTTACCTCCTTAATATGTGTTAGTGTCACTTTTGTAATTAAAGCATGAGGAGAATGAACCACTCTGATGGATGCTGTTATTCTTTCCTAAATAGAGCCCAAGGAATAAGAGAAGAAAATGATTTCACTTGATTGCATCTAATGCTTTTAATCATGAGGGAGTTGGTAAATAACAATAGTTTATCCAAACTGGTCTCTTTCTCCCTCTATCTCTCTGACTCTCCTTGTTCTTTCTTTCTTTCATCATTGATAAATTCTACCATGTGTAGGTTTTCTTTTTTTTTATTGCTATGTTGAGATAACATGTCAATACTCATGATTTATTTGGTCCGAATTGCTAGTGCTTCTCACGAAACAAAATTAGTTCCGACCACTGCCACCACTGTCCAGAACAGAACCCCAGGTAGAGCGGCATCTGTGGCATCAGGGTGCAAGGAGATGCATATGTAGTGGGAAAATTTCCCAGAAAGCCTGCCCTAGTCCTGCCCAGCACGGGTGGAAGAGGAAAGAAGGCAGGTGAGGGTGGCGTGCTGCATGGGAGAACACAGCTTCTGCTGAGGTGATGGCTCATGTTATTCAAATTTAGGATCCACTCAGCCCCGGATTGACCAGAGGTATAGCAAAAAGACAGAAAAGATAGTTCTGCTAAGCCAGATAAATTTACCATCCTTGAGGTAGGAAGCAGGCTGGTGAAAATTTGGAATAGACTCAAGCAGTTCAAACTTTCATAGAGCAAGAGTAGTATTTAGCATCATGGATTTATATTGCCTAGATTAAAGAAAATAAAACAACAGATATATTCCTCATGACCAAGCCAAGCCCTCCCCCACTTCCCAACACACAGACACACAGACACACACACACACACACACACAGACACACACACACACAGTGATAAGTTGTCTTTTCTGTTCAAAGTGACTTGATCTGCTATACCCAGTAAACTTGGAAAAGGGATTTTTTTGCGGGAGGGGGATTATTTTTGTCTGAAAATAAATTTTCTTAGAACTTCTATTGTTAGAAATTATGTAATAAAATGACTTTAATTGTTTTTGGTTGTCAAGATAGAGTTAATGGTTGAAAACACAGTACTTATGACAATGCTTCACAAGATAGTAGATGGCAAGCTCCACTCTAGACACAAACTGCAGTAAACTTTTTCTCATCCCTGTTAACACTGTCTAAATATTTAGGTACTTAATGAATCATAATTTATGTATTTAATGTGTGTACTCTGTTTTCTTAAGGAGATGTAAAAGCAGGGACCTGGTTTTATTTTCTTGCTCAAAAACAACCCCCGTCTGCCACCCCCTACCCAAATAAGCACTCCCATAATGCCTGCACATTTCTTTCCATAATCGCTATTAAACATATGGCTGACAGGCTGAATTTACTTGAATTTCTTCATGACTGATCACACAGATGAAAGTAGGAAAAAAGATTTCCTTAGCCTCTTAAGGAGCATTGAACCCAGTCATGAATCTATTCTCGAGAGCTCCTTGCTTAACGGGATGTTTACTTCATGGCAAATGGGCTGTGATGGATTCCAGTTGGCTGAGCCTCTGATGCTGAAGGGAGCATCAGGCCCCTCTTCAACAGGATGTGGGAACGTGCTTCTCACCACAAATTGAGTTCTTGGGGTAGGAGCGGGCTGCTGCAGGCTGGGCAAAGCATAGGGAGGAGGAACTGGCAGTGGGAGAAGTGGTGGCAGCCCCGACTGTGACAACCCCTTATATTTTTGTCAGTGACTTACGAAGGTGGAGAGGGAACTGCAGACCACCCCAACCTCGTGTTGTGAGGTGAAGTATAGTAGGAAGAAAACACCTGGCATGAGTGGGGTCTCTCTGGGAGCTGTGTGTGCATGGCTTTCCTTGATGCAGGTCAATGTGGCCTTTTTTCCTCAGGAGGCTGGCCTGGGCATCTTAGCAGAAAACCTCTGCAGATGTCACTGTGTATCATCATTCCCTCTTCTGGGATCTCAGGCACCTGCTGCTCTGCACTCTTTGCTGGTTCCTTCTA
>NW_006788081.1:154399-168568 GCF_000442215.2 Lipotes vexillifer
TGAATTGAAGTAGAGGAAGACAGGTCACACAGCAACTTAAAGCTGGTAAAGCTTAACCAGTAAAGACCCACCTCCCAAATGCTGTGGCACCTTGAACTCTCCAGGTATATTGATCAGTTAGGCTTTTGGGTACCCTTTGTCTTTAAAGACAGGTTTGAAAATCACCATCATTCTACAAATTAGAACCTTCAAACCTCTTCCTGGTCATCTGACCAAATAGCTCCTGCACAAATACAGTTTTGACTTTGGCATGGTCTCTGATGGCTTAACCATTAATGGATGAGGAAATTACCTATGACTTTCTATGTGTTTCTGAAATTTGTTCTGCTGTAAGTTTTTGACTTCTTGACGCTAATGGAATGGCAATAGGATGTAGATAATATAGAACAACAAACAGTCCTGATGCCATGTGTTTTTGTTATTCCATTTTATATAGCTTTTATAGCAAATTTATCTTACATTTGCTTATGATATTATTCAATAAGCCTGCATAAACTATACCAAATCAGAGGATAAGCTTGGAGGAATTTACATTTTGTCTAATGAACTTGTAGATAATTGAAGTATTTTCATAGATCTCTTCCTAGGGGCTTATTTGGATCTTAGGATAATATTTAATATCCACATGATAATACAATATAAGTCCTTTCATTTTTCCTGTACCTCCAACTCTGTCACCTCAAAGAGATCTTATTTTCATCTACTATTTCTAACGGTTATTCTATTTTCATATAAAAGGAGTATAAACCAGCAAAAGAAAACTCACTTTGCTAAAAACATATGAAATTTGAAATAAAACATTCTTGATGGCTGAGAAAGATACTCCTTGGCATAGGAAAAATAAGATAGAAATGTCCTGCTCTCTTTTTTTCTCAGCCCCCAGATCCCTCTCAACACACATAAACACACCTTGACACCAAGCCTGGGATTTGAGTTCCTTTCTGCAGTTGACGAGAAGTTACAAACTGAAAGTGCGGGGGTGGGGAGAGGAGGCCATCTGTGGGGTTTTCTAGACACTTCCTTCCCAGCATGTGAAAAGTTTTGTGTGAAGACAACTGCTTAGAAAAGGAAGATTTCAACAAGCCCATCAAGAGAGGGGGCGGCACTAACAAAAGATCAAGATGAAAAAATAAATTATATGGGACTGAGTGAACTGATGAGGATGATTATAATTTTTGTGACTTTCTGTTTGAATAATAATAATTTAAGAAAAGACAGGGGGCGGCAGCTCATCAGCGAGGGATCCAGAATGTGATTTGAGGAAAATAAAAACTAGATATAACAAATGGAGGGTGGGACTTCCCTGGTGGCTAAGTGGTTAAGAATCCGCCTGCCAATGCAGGGGACATGGGTTCGAGCTCTTGCCCGGGAAGATCCCACATGCCACGGAGCATCTAAGTCTGTGCACCACAACTACTGAGTCTGTGCTCTAGAGCTCGCAAGCCACAACTACTGAGCCCACGTGCCACAACTACTGAAGCCCGCGCACCTAGAGCCTGTGCTCCGCAACAAGAGAAGCCACGACAATGAGAAGCCCGCTCACCGCAATAAAGAGTAGCCCCCGCTTGCTGCAACCAGAGGAAGCCTGTGCACAGCAAAGAAGAGCCACACAGCCAAAAATAAATAAATAAATAAATTTATTTAAAAAAAAAAAAGAAAAAACGAAATGGAGGGCTATGGAAGATTCCACACACAGAGATGGTTGATATTTGAAACCTCAGTCTACAGAATATGTGGAATCCTTCCCCCACACCTCTCCCCAACTCATTATTATTCTATTTGTTCTCCTTTTGAATGTGGAAGAAAATGCATTCAGTATTTTGTAATCAGGATTAAATAATATAATCACCTCACAGTTCTGACCTCACTTTTTCTCTCCTATAAGTCACAGCAACAAGACTTTGCCATGAAATGAACAATTTCTCTCACTTTTGTCATCATGGGGCTCTTTACTGTCAGTTGCACCTTTTCTCATTAAAACTGTGATATTCTCAATTTCAACCTTTCAATGGTGTATATCCTGATCTTAACGCCTAGCCACCCTCTTTTCCCAGGCGCCCTCAATTTTCCAGGGTGCTACATGACTTCAGCTACTCTGGGTTTTCATATACTCTCTCATTCATACATTCCATCATTCCCTCCTGAGGGTACTGGTGATTCCTTGCTTATGTGCTAGTTTTGGTACGTGGCACTTTGCCATTATCTAGATTAAAGTCTGTGCTTTACTAAGATCGCTTATTCCAGACTATAAATGATCTCAATATTTTTCTATGAACACTTGTATATCTGGCAAAAGACATTCTGGAGTTTGGAATTTTACATCCATTACTAATTCTATTATTAGAACTATTAATCACATTTTTTAAAAATTCCGTATATAACATCTCTTTTGATCTTCCCCAAAGCCTGGTAAATTCTTATTGTTACTGAAAGGTAAACGGAGTTCAAGCACATGGTAGAAAGATCTAAAGCCAGAGTTTCTGATAAGTCCTGGTTTTCCCTAATACATCATAGGATCATGACTTTCTTTCTTTCTTTTTTTATAAATAGGCTTTTTCTATTTTTTTTTTATACAGCAGGTTCTTATAAGTCATCAGTTTTATACACATGAGTGTATACATGTCAATCCCAATCACCCAATTCATCACACCCCCACCCCTACCTGCCCCGCGGATTTACCCCCTTGGTGTCCATACATTTGTTCTCTACATCTGTGTCTCAATTTCTGCCCTGCAAACCGTTTCATCTGTACCATTTTTCTAGGTTCGACATATATGCGTTAATATATGATATTTGTTTTTCTCTTTCTGACTTACTTCACCCAGTGTGACAGTCTCTAGATCCAACCACGTCTCAGTAAATGACCAATTTCGTTCCTTTTTATGGCTGAGTAATATTTCATTGTATATATGTATCACATCTTCTTTATCCATTCATCTGTCGATGGGCATTTAGGTTGCTTCCATGACCAGGCTATTGTAAATAGTGCGGCAATGAACTTGGGTGCATGTGTCTTTTTGAATTGCGGTTTTCTCTGGGTATATGCCCAGTAGTGGGATTGCTGTATCATATGGTAATTCGAGTTTTAGTTTTTTAAGGAACTTCCATACTGTTCTCCATAGTGACTGTATCAGTTTACATTCCCAACAACAGTGCAAGAGGGTTCCCTTTTCTCCACACCCTCTCCAGCATTTGTTGTTTGGAGATTTTCTGATGATGCCCATTCTAACTGGTGTGAGGTGATACCTCATTGTAGTCTTGATTTGCATTTCTCTAATAATTAGTGATGTTGAGCAGCTTTTCATGTGCTTCTTGGCAATCTGTATGTCTTCTCTGGAGAAATGTCTATTTAGGTCTTCTGCCCATTTTTGGATTGGGTTGTTTGTTCTTTTAATATTGAACTGCATGAGCTGTTTATATATTTTGGAGATTAATCCTTCATCTGTTGACTCATTTGCAAATATTTTCTCCCATTCTGAGGGTTGTCTTTTCGTCTTATTTATGGTTTCCTTTGCTGTGCAAAAGCTTTTAAGTTTCATTAGGTCCCATTTGTTTATTTTTGTTTTTATTTCCATTACTCTAGGAGGTGGATCAAAAAAGATCTTTCTGTGATTGATATCAAAGAGTGTTATTCCTATGTTTTCCTCTAAGAGTTTTATAGTGTCCATCATTACATTTAGGTCTCAAATCCATTTTGAGTTTATTTTTGTGTATGGTGTTAGGGAGTGTTCTAATTTCATTCTTTTACATGTAGCTGTCCAGTTTTCCCAGAACCACTTATTGGTGCTGTCCTTTCCATTGTCTTTTCTCCATTGTATATCCTTGCCTCCTTTGTCATAGATTAGTTGACCATAGGTGTGTGGGTTTACCTCTGGGCTTTCTATCTTGTTCCATTGATCTATGTTTCTGTTTTTGTGCCAGTACCATACTGTCTTGATTACTGTAGCTTTAAAGTCTGAAGCCAGGGAGTCTGATTCCTCCAGCTCCGTTTTATTCCCTCAAGACTGCTTTGGCTATTTGGGGTCTTTTGTGTTTCCATACAAATTTTAACACTTTTTGTTCTAGTTCCGTAAAAAATGCCACTGGTAATTTGACAGGGATTACATTGAATCTGTAGAGCTTTGGGTAGTACAGTCATTTTCACAATATTGATTCTTCCAATCCAAGAACATGGTATATCTCTCCATCTGTTGGTATCATCTTTAATTTCTTTCATCAGTGTCTTATAGTTTTTTGCATACAGGTCTTTTGTCTCCCTAGGTAGGTTTATTCCTAGGTATTTTATTCTTTTTGTTGCAGTGGTAAATGGGAGTGTTTCCTTAATTTCTCTTTCAGATTTTTCATCATTAGTGTATAGGAATGCAAGAGATTTCTGTGCATTAATTTTGTATCCTACAAGTTTACCAAATTCATTGATTAGCTCTAGTAGTTCTCTGGTGGCATCTTTAGGATTCTCTACGTATAGTATCATGTCATCTGCAAACAGTGACAGTTTTAATTCTTCTTTTTCAATTTGTATTCCTTTTATTTTTCTTCTCTGATTGCCATGGCTAGGACTTCCAAAACTATGTTGAATAGTAGCAGTGAGAGTGGACATCCTTGTCTTGTTCATGATCTTAGAGGAAATGCTTTCAGTTTTTCACCATTGATAATGATGTTTGCTGTGGGTTTGTCGTATATGGCCTTTATTATGTTGAGGTAGGTTCCCTCTATGCCCACTTTCTGGAGAGTTTTTATCATAAATGTGTGTTGAATTTTGTCAAAAGCTTTTTCTGCATCTATTGAGATGATCATATGGTTTTTATTCTTCAGTTTGCTAATATGGTGTATCACATTGATTGATTTGCATAGATTGAAGAATTCTTGCATCCCTGGGATAAATTCCACTTGATCATGGTGCATGATTCTTTTAATGTGTTGTTGGATTCTGTTTGCTACTATTTTGTTGAGGATTTTTGCATCTATATTCATCAGTGATATTGGTTTGTAATTTTCTTTTTTTGTAGTATCTTTGTCTGGTTTTGGTATCAGGGTGATGGTGGCCTCATAGAATGAGTTTGGGAGTGTTCCTTCCTCTGCAATTTTTTGGAAGAGTTTGAGAAGGATGGGTGTTAGCTCTTCTCTAAATATTTGATAGAATTCACGTGTGAAGCCATCTGGTCCTGGACTTTTGTTTGTTGGAAGATTTATTTTTTTTATTTTTTATTTTTTTCTTGCGGTACGCCAGCCTCTCCCGTTGCGGAGCACAGGCTCTGGGCGCGCAGGCTCAGTGGCCATGGCTTACAGGCCTAGCCGCTCCACGGCATGTGGGATCTTCCCAGACCGGGGCACGAACCCATGTCCCCTGCATCGGCAGATGGACTCTCAACCACTGCATCACCAGGGAAGCCCCATTGGAAGACTTTTAATAACAGGTTCAATTTCATTACTTGTGATTGGTTTGTTCATATTTTCTATTTCTTCCTGGTTCAGTCTTGGAAGGTTTTACCTTTCTAAGCATTTGTCCATTTCTTCCAGTTTGTCCATTTTATTGGCATAGAGTTGCTTGTAGTAGTCTCTTAGGATGCTTTGTATTTCTGCAGTGTCTGTTCTAACTTCTCCATTTCATTTATGATTCTAATTTTATGATTTGAGTCCTTTCCCTCTTTTTCTTGATGAGTCTGGCTAATGGTTTCTCAATTTTGTTTATCTTCTCAAAGAACCAACTTTTAGTTTTATTGATCTTTGCTATTGTTTTCTTTTTTCTATTTCATTTATTTCTGCTCTGATCTTTATGATTTCATTCCTTCTGATAACTTGGGGATTTGTTTGTTCTTCTTTCTCTAGTTCCCTTAGGTGTAAGTTTAGATTATTTATTTGAGATTTTTCTTGTTTGTTGAGGTCGCCTTGTATAGCTATAAACTTCCCTCTTAGAACTGCTTTTGCTGCATTCTAACAGTTTTGGATTGTCATGTTTTCACTGTCATTTTTCTCTAGGTATTTCTGATTTCCTCTTTGATTTGTTCAGTGATCTCTTGGTTATTTAGTAGCGTAGTGTTTAGCCTACACGTGTTTGTGATTTTTACGTTTTTTACCCTGTAATTCCTTTCTTTTTTTTTCTTTTTTTTTCTTTGCGGTACGCGGGCCTCTCACTGTTGTGGCCTCTCCCATTGCGGAGCACAGGCTCCAGATGCGCAGGCTCAGCGTCCATGGCTCATGGGCTCAGCCGCTCCACGGCATGTGGGATCCTCCCGGACTGGGGCACGAACCCGTGTCCCCTGTATCGGCAGGCGGACTCTCAACCACTGCGCCACCAGGGAAGCCCCCCTGTAATTCATTTCTAATCTCATAGCATTGTGGTCAGAAAAGATGCTTGATATAATTTCAGTTTTCTTAAATTTAATGAGGCTTGTTTTGTGACCCAAGATCTATCCTGGAGAATGTTCCGTGCGCACTTGAAAAGAATGTGTGTTCTGCTGTTTTTGGATGGAATGTCCTATAAATATCAATTAAATCTATGTGGTCTATTGTGTCATTTAAAGCTTCTGTTTCCTTATTTATTTTCATTTTGGATTATCTGTCCATTGGTGTAAATGAGGTGTTAAAGTCCCCCAGTATTATTGTGTTACTGTCAATTTCCTCTTTTAGCTGTTAGCAATTGCCTTATGTATTGAGGTGCTCCTATGTTGGGTGCGTATATATTTATAATTGTTATATCTTCTTCTTGGGTTGATCCCTTGATCATTATGTAGTGTACTTCATTGTCTCTTGTAACATTCTTTATTTTAAAGTCTGTTTTATCTGATATGAGTATAGCTACTCCAGATTTCTTTTGATTTCCATTTGCATGGAATATGTTTTTCCATCCCCTCACTTTCAGTCTGTATGTGTCCCTAGGTCTGAAGTGCATGTCTCGTAGATAGCACATATATGGGTCTTGTTTTTGTATCCATTCAGCAAGCCTGTGTCCTTTGGTTGGAGCATTTAATCCTTTCACATTTAAGGTAATTTTATGTTCCTATGACCATTTTCTTAATTATTTTGGGTTTGTTTTTGTAGGTCCTTTTCTTCTCTTGTGTTTCCCACTTAGAGAAGTTCCTTTAGCATTTGCTGTAGAGCTGGTTTCGTGGTGCTGAATTCTCTTAGCTTTTGCTTGTCTGTAAGCCTTTTGATTTCTCCACTGAATCTGAATGAGATCTTTGTCAGGTAGAGTAATCTTGGTTGTAGGTTCTTCCCTTTCATCTCTTTAAGTATATCATGCCACTCCCTTCTGGCTTGTAGAGTTTCTGCTGAGAAATCAGCTGTTAACCTTATGGGAGTTCCCTTGTATGTTATTTGTTATTTTTCTCTTGCTGCTTTCAATAGTTTTTCTTTGTCTTTAATTTTTGCCAATTTGATTACTATGTGTCTCGGTGTGTTTCTCCTTGGGTTTATTCTGTATGGGACTCGCTGCACTTCCTGGACTTGGGTGGCTATTTCCTTTCCCATGTTAGGGAACTTTTTGACTATAATCTCTTCAAATATTTTCTCTGGTCCTTTCTCTCTCTCTTCTCCTTCTGGGATCCCTATAATGTGAATGTTGTTGCGTTTAATGTTGTCCCAGAGGTCTCTTAGGCTGTCTTCATTTCTTTTCATTCTTTTTTCTTTATTCTGTTCTGCAGCAGTGAATTCCACCATTCTATCTTACAGGTCACTTATCCAATCTTCTGCCTCAATTATTCTGCTATTGATTCCTTCTAGTGTAGCTTTCATTTCAGTTACTGTATTGTTCATCTCTGTTTGTTTGTTCTTTAATTCTTCTAGGTCTTTGTTAAACATTTCTTGCATCCTCTCGATCTTTGCCTCCATTTCTTTTTCCGAGGTCCTGGATCATCTTCACTATCAATTTTCTGCAATTTTTTTTCTGGAAGTTGCCTATCTGCACTTCATTTAGTTGTTTTTCTGTTTTTTTTTTTTTTCTTGTTCCTTCATCTGGTACATAACCCTCTTCCTTTTCATCTTGTCTGTCTTTCTGTGAATGTGGTTTTTGTTCCACAGGCTGCAGAATTGTATTTCTTCTTGCTTCTGCTGTCTTCCCTCTGGTGGATCTCTTTCTTTCTTGTATAGTTAGTGTTTGGAGTTTAAATTCTCAGCTCACATACAAAACTTTTTAGTTTCCTTTTCTGATACAAAAATTTTCCACCAAACTCTCATAATTTACCTTCTGTCCAAGAATCCCTAATCATATCAGGTGATGTGTTAACATTTGTTCTACCCATAGGATGAGATGAACAAGGAGACAGAACAAGGTGTAGTGGGTGTATAGCTCTGGCCAGAACATCTTGATTGACTGTGCAACATCACAGGCAACCTGGAAAGGGGAAACAACTAAGAGAAGACAAACAATGCTGCTTGCTTTTTTTGATATTTGGTCTAAGGGTGTCTTGGTGTGGGGGTGGGGTTTTAGGCAGGTGACTGTATTAGTGTCTCTTTCCAGCAAACTGCTGCCCCTAGAGTCCATAAAATGAGTCGTCCAATTGTCAGTTCAGGGACCTGGGGTGCTATTCTGGCTCATCCACTGTCCCCTGGGGATGGTGTTGATTGCTCACCTGGCTGAAGTTTAAAGTTTATTACCCGAGTGAGGTTGAAGATGGATGTGAACTGATGTGAAAAAAATGATCTTATATTTACCCACAGTGAGATGTTTTCTTTCTTTTTTTCTAAGTGACACTGATTGCAAGAGCAAAGTGAAAATGACTCAATCCCTCAAACCATACATAAAAATAAATTCAAAATGGCTTAAAGACTAAAGTATAAGACATGACACCATAAAACTCCTAGAAGAGAACACAGGAAAAACATTCTCTGACATAAATTGTAACAGTGTTTTCTTAGGTCAGTCTTCCAAGGCAATAGAAATAAAAGCAAAAATAAACAAATGGGACCTAATCAAACTTATAAGCTTTGGCACAATGAAGGAAACCATAAACAAAAGCAAAAGACAGCCTATGGCCTGGGAGAAAATATTTGCAAACCGACAAGGGCTTAGTTTCCAAAATATACAAACAGCTCATGCAACTCGATAACAAAAAAACAAACAACCCAATCAAAAAATGGGCAGAAGACCTAAATGGACAATTTTCCAAAGAAGACATACACATGGCCAACAGGTACATGAAAAGGTGCTCAATATTGCTAACTATTAAAGAAATGTAAATCAAAACTACAATGAGGTATCACCTCACACCAGTCAGAATGGCCATCATAAAAATATATACAAACAATAAGTGCTGGAGAGGATGTGGAGAAAGGGGGAATCCTCCTACACTGTTGGTGGGAATGTAAATTGATATAGCCACTATGGAGAACAGTATGGAGGTTCCTCAAAAACCTAAATAGAGAGCTACCATATGACCCAGCAGTCCCACTCCTGGGCATATACCTGGAGAAAACCATAATTCAAAAAGATACATGGACCCGAATGTTCATTCCAGAACTATTTACAATAGCCAGGACATGGAAGCAACCTAAATGTCCATCAACAGAGGAGTGGATAAAAGATATGGTACATTTATACAATGGAATATTACTCAGCCATAAAAAGGAATGAAATAGTGCCATTTGCAGAGACGTGACTAGACCTAGAGACTGTCATACAGAGCAAAATAAGTCAGAAAGAGAAAAACAAATATCATATAATATCGCTTATATGTGGAATCCAGAAAAATGGTACAGATGAAGTTACTTGCAAAGGAGCAATAGTGACACAGATGTAGAGAACAAACTTATGGATACCAAGGGGGGGGGAGAGGGGGTGGTGCACCCCAGTGTTCATTGTAGCACCATTTACAATAGCCAAGATGTGGAAGCAACCTAAATGTCTATCAACAGATGAATGGATAAAGAAGATGTGGTATATATGTATGTGTATATATATATATATATGTACACACATATATATGTATAAAATGAAATATTGCTCAGCTGTAAAAAAGAATGAAATAATGCCATTTGCAGCAACATGGATGGACCTAGAGATTATCATACTGAGTGAGGTAAGTCAGACAGAGGAAGGCAAATATCATATGATATCATTTATATGTTCTAAAAAATAATAAAAATGAACTTATTTACAGAACAGAAACAGACTCACAGACATAGAAAACAAACTTATGGTTACCAAAGGGCAAAGGGGGAGAAGGGATAAATTAGGAGTATGGGATCAACAGGTACACACCACTATGTATAAAATAAACAACAAGGCTTTACTGTATAGCACAGGGAACTATATTCAATATCTTGTAACAGCCTATAATGGAAAAGAATTTGAAAAAGAATATATTATATATATATATATATATATATATATATATATATATATATATATAATATATATCCGAATCAGTTTGCTATACAACTGAAACTAACACAGTATTGTAAATCAATTATACTTCAATTTAACAAAAAGGAAAATGACTCAAAAGGGAGGAGAAAATGGCATTTCAATAAGATCAAACTTACATGTAAACATCTTACACTCCAGATGAAATTTTGTTTTATTCAAAATATTTTTTAAACTTTTAGAAAAAATTAAATGACTTACATATAAGTGTGGCTAAAATGTAACAATGGACCAATGTTAAATTTCTAATATGAATAAAAACAATAAAAATGACTTGAGAGGTACAAGCATACTTGTCACTGACTAAAGTTATTTTTTGACTGATAAGGTAAATAAAGGTATTTTGGATGTCCTTTTTGAGGTGAAGACAAGGAAAGAGGAAGGCAAGAAGCACAGGGTGTGATAGAATCACCCTGGAGATTTTTTTCAAGCTGCACATGCTAAATGTCCCAACGCATCCTGCTTTGTTTCTCTAAAAATTTCTTTATGGAGAATCACCAGCCCAGCCACTACAAATGGGAGGGTGTAGAGTCTCC
Source organism: Lipotes vexillifer (assembly GCF_000442215.2). NCBI lineage: Eukaryota > Metazoa > Chordata > Mammalia > Artiodactyla > Lipotidae > Lipotes > Lipotes vexillifer. The sequence continues at coordinate 165,296 of NW_006788081.1, forward strand.
TGGTGTACTTGAGTACAAAAATGATGCAAAAGCATTGGGATCCTGGATCTATCTTGCTCTTATCCTCACATCTTTATTGATTAACTCCTGCTAACAGAGTTGCAGAAATTCAATGGCAAGGACAGGGATATCTTTTGGGGCTACCCTGATTCGGTATGGGTGAATAGAACTGGGGTGCAGATGTTGGCTTCTTGTCTTTCTAAATTTCCCCTCTATCTTCTATGCTCACTAAGTGAGTTCAATGGTAGCAATCTCTAAATATATGTCCATGTCTCAGAACCTGTGCATGTGACCTTATTTGAAAAAGGGGGTTTTGCAGATGTAAGAATCATGTGAGGGGATCATCCTGATTATCTAGGTGGCACTAAATCCAATGACAAGTGTCCCTATAAGATACAGAAGAGGAGAATACAAGAGAGGAGGAGATGGCCATGTGAAGGTAGAGGCAGACTTGGAGTGATGCAGCCACAAGACAAAGAATGCCGGCAGCCACCAAAAGTTGGAAGAGGCAAAAAATGGATTTTCCTCTAAAGCCTTTGGAGGGAGCATGGCCTTGTCAACACCTTGATTTCAGAAGTCTGGTCTCTAGAACTCTGAGAGAATAAGTTTCTGTTGTTGTAAGCCACCTAGTCTGTGATAATTTGTTATAGGATGCACAAGAAATTAATACACCCACCCTCACAAAGATTCAAAATGCCTTTGTTCTATATTTCTATAAATGTCCAAGCACTTGCATGGATGAGGTTTAGGATGAAGGGCAGAAAGTCTTGTTTCATGATTACATTTACTGAGCCACCATTTGTTACCACCCCAGAGCAGGGTGTCCATGCTGGGATGGCCCCTGGTTTGGAACAACAGAGTGGGGAATTAGTCATATGCAGTAGGTGAGCTTTGGTGGCATTTAACGTGCTCTTGAAAAAAAGATCAGGTACTAGTCGAACCAACATTGGTGGCACAGACTTGGCAATACTACTACTAATAAAGTATATATTGAATTTATACAGCTCAATGGTTTTGCTGGTTTCTTGTCCAAGTAAGGAGGCTAGTTAGCAGAGATTAAAAAAAGAAAGCAGGTTCTGAACCCTCCAAATGTATCAGAGAAACCCCAGACCAGCTTCTGATGGCAGAATATTCTTCAGCTTCTAGGACTTCCCTTTGGATTCTCATCCCTGCCCAAACATGTACTTGGTCTATTCCTAGTGGCTGATACAGAGACAATTCCAATCTTTATTTCTCATCAGTCAGCAACTATAGAAATAAATGCCTGGGACATGCTTGCCCCTGGGCTTTGGTAAAAGGAAAGATCAAAATGAGCCTTAAAGGTGGGCCAATTTTAATGGGAAGACTTACCTTAGACTCACAGTGTTTGAGAAAGAAAATAACCTTAAACATCAGTGAATTCAAGCTCTTCATTTTACAGGAAAGGAAACAGGGTAAGTGGCAGAACCAGAATCTGGTTCTCCTGTTTGCTTGTCCATTGGGTCCACTGTCCTGTGTTACCTGACCTGTGAGATATCAGCTTCTACAGCATCTTCCTTTTAAAAACAGTCACGACAGGCTTCCGGGAAGATGGCGGAAGAGTAAGTGGTGGAGATCGCCTTCCTCCCCACAGATATATCAGAAATACATCTACACGTGGAACAACTCCTACAGAACACCTACTGAACGCTGGCAGAAGACCTCAGACCTCCCAAAAGGCAAGAACCCCCCCCCCCCCACACACGTACCTGGGTAGGGCAAAAGAAAAAAAGAAAAAACAGAGACGAAAGAATAGGGACGGGACCTGTACCAGTGGGAGGGAGCTGTGAAGGAGGAAAGGTTTCCACACACTAGGAAGCCCCTTTGCGGGCGGAGACTGTGGGTGGCGGAGGGGGGAGCTTCGGAGCCGCAGAGGAGAGCACAGCAACAGGGGCGCGGAGGGCAAAGCGGAGAGATTCCCGCACAGAGGATCCGTGCCGACCGGCACTCACCAGCCTGAGAGGCTTGTCTGCTCACCCGCCAGGGCGGGCGGGGCTGGGAGCTGAGGCTCCGGCTTCGGTTGGAGAGCAGGGAGAGGACTGGGGTTGGCAGCGTGAACACAGCCTGAGGGGGTTAGTGCGCCATGGCTAGACGGGAGGGAGTCCGGGGGAAAAGTCTGAAGCTGCCGAAGAGGCAAGAGATTTTTTCTTCCCTCTTTGTTTCCTGGTCCGCGAGGAGAGGGGATTAAGAGCGCTGCCTAAAGGAGCTCCAGAGACGGGCGCGAGCTGCGGCTAAAAGCGTGGACCCCAGAGACGGGCATGAGACGCTAAGGCCGCTGCTGCAGCCACCAAAAAGCCTGTGTGCGAGCACAGGTCACTATCCACACCTCCCTTCCGGGGAACCTGTGCAGCCCGCCACTACCAGGGTCCCAGGATACAGGGACAACTTCCTCAGGAGAACTCACGGCGCGCCTCAGGCTGGTGCAACGTCATGCAGGCCTCTGCCGCCTCAGGCTCGCCCCGTACTCCATGCCCCTCCCTCCCCCCGGCCTGAGTGCGCCAGAGGCCCCGAATCAGCAGCTCCTTTAACCCCGTCCTGTCTGAGCAAAGAACAGATGCCCTCCGGCGACCTACACGCAGAGGTGGGGCCAAATCCAAAGCTGAGCCCCTGGGAGCTGTGAGAACAAAGAAGAGAAAGGGAAATCTCTCCCAGCAGCCACAGAATCAGTGGACTAAAGCTCCACAGTCAACTTGATGTACCCTGCATCTGTGGAATTCATGAATAGACAACAAATCATCCCAAATTAAGGAGGTGGATTTTGAGAGCAAGATTTATGATTTTTTCCCCTTTTCCTCTTTTTGTGAGTGTGTATGTGTATGCTTCTGTGTGAGATTTTGTCTTTATAGCTTTGCTTCCACCATTTGTCCTAGGGTTCTATCCGTTTTTTTTTTTTTAATTTTTTTTCTTTTTTATTCCTCTTAATAATTATTTTTTATTTTAATAACTTTATTATATTTTATCTTACTTTATTTTATTTTATCTTCTTTCTTTCTGTTTCTCCTTCCTTCCCTCCTTCCTTCCTTCCTTCCTCCCTTCCTCCCTCCCTCCCTCCCTTCTTCTTTCTTTCTTTCTACTTCTACTAATTCTTTCTTTCTACTTTTTCTCCCTTTTATTCTGAGCTGTGTGGATGAAAGGCTCTTGGTGCTACAGCCAGGAGTCAGTGCTGTGCCTCTGAGGTGGGAGAGCCAACTTCAGGACACTGGTCCACAAGAGACCTCCCAGCTCCACATAATATCAAACGGCAAAAATCTCCCA
>NW_006788081.1:168953-180408 GCF_000442215.2 Lipotes vexillifer
AGAAAAGAATGAAAAGAACTGAGGACAGTCTCAGAGACCTCTGGGACAACATTAAACGCACCAACATTCGAATTATAGGGGTTCCAGAAGAAGAAGAGAAAAAGAAAGGGACTGAGAAAATATTTGAAGAGATTATAGTTGAAAACTTCCCTAATATGGGAAAGGAAATAGTTAATCAAGTCCAGGAAGCACAGAGAGTCCCATATAGGATAAGTCCAAGGAGAAATATGCCAAGACACATATTAATCAAACTGTCAAAAATTAAATACAAAGAAAACATATTAAAAGCAGCAAGGGAAAAACAACAAATAACCTACAAGGGAATCCCCATAAGGTTAACAGCTGATCCTTCAGCAGAAACTCTGCAAGCCAGAAGGGACTGGCAGGACATATTTAAAGTGATGAAGGAGAAAAACCTGCAACCAAGATTACTCTACCCAGCAAGGATCTCATTCAGATTTGATGGAGAAATTAAAACCTTTACAGACAAGCAAAAGCTGAGAGAGTTCAGCACCACCAAACCAGCTTTACAACAACTGCTAAAGGAACTTCTCTAGGCAAGAAACACAAGAGAAGGAAAAGGCCTACAATAACAAACCCAAAACAATTAAGAAAATGGTAATAGGAACATACATATCGATAATTACCTTAAATGTAAATGGACTAAATGCTCCCACCAAAAGACACAGACTGGCTGAATGGATACAAAAACAAGACCCATATATTTTCTGTCTACAAGAGACCCACTTCAGACCTAGAGACACATACAGACTGAAAGTAAGGGGATGGAAAAAGATATTCCATGCAAATGGAAACCAAAAGAAAGCTGGAGTAGCAATTCTCATATAAGACAAAGCAGACTTTAAAATAAAGACTATTAGAAGAGACAATGAAGGACACTACATAACGATCAAGGGATTGATCCGAGAAGAAGATATAACAATTGTAAATATTTACGCACCCAACATAGGAGCACCTCAATACATAAGGCAAAAACTAACAGCCATAAAAGGGGAAATCGACAGTAACACATTCATAGTAGGGGACTTCAACACCCCACTTTCACCAATGGACAGATCATCCAAAATGAAAATAAATAAGGAAACACAAGCTTTAAATGATACATTAAACAAGATGGACTTAATTGATATTTATAGGACACTCCATCCAAAAACAACAGAATACACATTTTTCTCAAGTGCTCATGGAACATTCTCCAGGATAGATCATATCTTGGGTCACAAATCAAGCCTTGGTAAATTTAAGAAAATTGAAATTGTATCAAGTATCTTTTCCGACCACAATGCTATGAGACTAGATATCAATTACAGGAAAAGATCTGTAAAAAATACAGATACATGGAGGCTAAACAATACACTACTTAATAACGAAGTGATCACTGAGGAAATCAAAGAGGAAATCAAAAAATACCTAGAAAAAAATGACAATGGAGAAACGACGACCCAAAACCTATGGGATGCAGCAAAAGCAGTTCTAAGAGGGAAGTTTATAACAGTACAATCCTACCTTAAGAAACAGGAAACATCTCGAATAAACAACCTAAACTTGCACCTAAAGCAATTAGAGAAAGAAGAACAAAAACACCCCAAAGTTAGCAGAGGAAAGAAATCATAAAAATCAGATCAGAAATAAATGAAAAAGAAATGAGGGAAACTAAAGCAAAGATGAATAAACCGAAAAGCTGGTTCTTTGAGAACAGAAACAAAATTGATAAACCATTAGCCAGACTCATCAAGAAAAAATGAGAGAAGACTCAAATCAATAGAATTAGAAATGAAAAAGGAGAAGTAACAAATGACACTGCAGAAATACAAAGGATCATGAGAGATTACTACAAGCAACTCTATGCCAATAAAATGGACAACCTGGAAGAAATGGACAAATTCTTAGAAATGCACAACGTGCCAAGACTGAGTCAGGAAGAAATAGAAAATATGAACAGACCAATCACAAGCACTGAAATTGAAACTGTGATTAAAAATCTTCCAACAGGGGCTTCCCTGGTGGCGCAATGGTTGAGAGTTCGCCTGCCGATGCAGGGGACATGGGTTCATGCCCCGGTCTGGGAAGATCTCACATGCCACGGAGTGGCTGGGCCCGTGAGCCATGGCCGCTGACCCTGCACGTCCAGAGCCTGTGCTCCACAACGGAAGAGGCTGCAACAGTGAGAGGCCCACGTAACACACACACACACACACACACACACACACACAAATCTTCCAACAAACAACAGCCCGGGACCAGGTGGCTTCACAGGCGAATTCTATCAAACATTTAGAGAAGAGCTAACACCTATCCTTCTCAAACTCTTCCAAAATATAGCAGAGGGAGGAACACTCCCAAAATCATTCTACGAGGCCACCATCACCCTGATACCAAAACCAGACAAGGATGTCACAAAGAAAGAAAACTACAGGCCAATATCACTGATGAACATAGATGCAAAAATCCTCAACAAAATACTAGCAAACAGAATCCAACAGCACATTAAATGGATCATACACCATGATCAAGTGGGGTTTAGTCCAGGAATGCAAGGATTCTTCAATATATGCAAATCAATCAACGTGATACACCATATTAACAAATTGAAGGAGAAAAACTATGTGATCATCTCAATAGATGCAGAGAAAGCTTTTGACAAAATTCAACACCCATTTATGATAAAAACCCTGCAGAAAGTAGGTGTAGAGGGAACTTTCCTCAATATAATAAAGGCCGTATATGACAAGCCCACAGCCAACATCATCCTCAATGGCGAAAAACTGAAAGCATTTCCACTAAGGTCAGGAACAAGACAAGGTTGCCCACTCTCACCACTCTTATTCAACATAGTTTTGGAAGTTTTAGCCACAGCAATCAGAGAAGAAAAGGAAATAAAAGGAATCCAAATCGGAAAAGAAGAAGTAAAGCTGTCACTGTTTGCAGATGACATGATACTATACATAGAGAATCCTAAAGATGCTACCAGAAAACTACTAGAGCTAATCAATGAACTTGGTAAATTAGAAGGATACAAAATTAATGCACAGAAATCTCTGGCATTCCTATGCACTAATGATGAAAAATCTGAAAGTGAAATCAAGAAAACACTCCCATTTACCATTGCAACAAAAAGAATGAAATATCTAGGAATAAACCTACCTAAGGAGACAAAAGACCTGTATGCAGAAAATTATAAGACACTGATGAAAGAAATTAAAGGTGATACAAATAGATGGAGAGATCTACCATGTTCTTGGATTGGAAGAATCAACATTGTGAAAACGATTCTACTACCCAAAGCAATCTACAGATTCAGTGCAATCCCTATCAAACTACCACTGGCATTTTGCACAGAACTAGAACAAAAAAACTCACAATTTGTATGGAAACACAAAAGACTCCGAATAGCCAAAGCAGTCTTGAGAACGAAAAACGGAGTTGGAGAAATTAGGCTCCCTGACTTCAGACTATACTACAAAGCTACAGTAATCAAGACAGCATGGTACTGGCACAAAAACAGAAAGACAGATCAATGGAGCAGGATAGAAAGCCCAGAGATAAACCCACGCATATATGGTCACCTTATCTTTGATAAAGGAGGCAGGAATGTACAGTGGAGAAAGGACAGCCTCTTCAATAAGTGGTGCTGGGAAAACTGGACAGGTACATGTAAAAGTATGAGATTAGAACACTCCCTAACACCATACACAAAAATAAGCTCAAAATGGATTAAAGACCTAAATGTAAGGCCAGAAACTATCAAACTCTTAGAGGAAAACATAGGCAGAACACTCTATGACATAAATCACAGCAAGATCCTTTTTGACCCACCTCCAAGAGAAATGGAAATAAAAACAAAAATAAAAAAATGGGACCTAATGAAACTTCAAAGCTTTTGCACAGCAAAGGAAACCATAAACAAGACCAAAAGGCAACCCTCAGAATGGGAGAAAATATTTGCAAACGAGTCAATGGATAAAGGATTAATCTCCAAAATTGCAAGCAGCTCATGCAGCTCAATAACAAAAAAACAAATAACCCAATCCAAAAATGAGCTCAATAACAAAAAAACAAATAACCCAATCCAAAAATAGACATTTCTCCAAAGAAGATATACAGACTGCCAACAAACGCATGAAAGAATGCTCAACTTCATTAATCATTAGAGAACTGCAAATCAAAACTACCATGAGATATCATCTCACACCAGTTAGAATGGCCATCACCAAAAATATCTACAAACAATAAATGCTGGAGAGGGTGTGGAGAAAAGGGAACCCTCTTGCACTGTTGGTGGGAATGTAAATTGATACAGCCACTGTGGAGAACAGTATGGAGGTTCCTTAAAAAACTACAAATAGAACTACCATAGGACCCAGCAATCCCACTACTGGACATATATCCTGAGAAAACCATAATTCAAAAAGAGTCATGTACCAAAATGTTCATTGCAGCTCTATTTACAATAGGCTGGAGATGGAAACAACCTAAGTGTCCATCATCGGATGGTTGGATAAAGAAGATGTGGCACATATATACAGTGGAATATTACTCAGCCATAAAAAGAAACGAAATTGAGCTATTTGTAATGAGGTGGATAGACCTAGGGTCTGTCATACAGAGTGAAGTAAGTCAGAAAGAAAGAGACAAATACCGTATGCTAACACACATATATGGAATTTAAGAAAAAAAAAATGTCATAAAGAACCTAGGGGTAAGACAGGAATAAAGACACAGACCTACTAGAGAATGGACTTGAGGATATGGGGAGGGGGAAGGGCAAGCTGTAACAAAGCGAGGGAGAGGCATGGACATATATACACTACCAAACGTAAGGTAGATAGCTAGTGGGAAGCAGCCGCATAGCACAGGGAGATCAGATTGGTGTTTTGTGACCGCCTGGAGGAGTGGGATAGGGAGGGTGGGAGGGAGGGAGACGCAAGAGGGAAGAGATATGGCAACATATGTATATGTATAACTGATTCACTTTGTTATAAAGCAGAAACTAACACACCATTGTAAAGCAATTATACTCCAATAAAGATGTAAAAAAAATAAAAATAAAAAAATAATAAAAACAGTCATGACAATAGATAATGCTATGGACTGCCTTCTTTGCTAGGAGCTCATAATAAACCATGAAGAAGTTATTGTTATCCCCATTTTATAGAAAAAGAAACCAAGGCATGGGGCAGTTCAGTAATTCACCCAAGGCCCATAGCTGGTGAATGGCAGCCCCCCCCCCCCATTCAAACTCAGATCTTGATTCTGGAACCACGGTCTTAGCCACAACCCCTGGGACCACAGCCTTAACTTTGCCAGCAGGCTACGGTCCTCTCCCACATTCTTGTTCTTAGAAATGTTCACCCATAGGCAGCCCGTGCTAACACCTCAGACCAATGAAAGGTCTTGTCTACTTCCCCTGAGCTCTCTCTCTCTCTCCTCTCTCTCTCTCTCCCTCTCTCGTTAACATGGGATTCCAGTAGTAGAAAGAAAACGTGAGTTTTAAGGTGCAGTAAGGCTAGAACAAGCTTCAAAGCAATCGCTTGCACTCAGCCTTTGCGCCACTAGGTGGCGGTGTGACTGCTCGATGAGGCCACCGTAACTTTCAAGGGTGTAGAATTTCCCCCAAAACCACCTTTACTGAACTTCGAGTCCAGGAAAGGGGCCTCTGGATTCCCGCAGAAGCTGGGAAACATTTAAAGTGCACTGGTAGTTAAATAAATGGATGGAAATAACACGCAGGCAACATGGATTTGAACTTTTAAAATAATTTCCCAAGAGAAATGGAGTCCTTCCCAGACATTTCTGTTTGAAACAGAAGGCTAACTTCTCCAGGGTGTCCCATGAATACACCGCGATTCTTTTGACATTCATGATCAACTTTAATGGAGCATTTTTAAAGATGTGGTTTTATTGGAAGGAACAATCTCGTCTTGCTGCCGCTCATTTATCATTAATTTCTTGGAGCATCAGAATCTGAAGTTTGTGCCCCATCTTGTACATGCACGTTTTGATCAACATAAAATCTCCCCTGACAGTTTCTCAGCATGGACAGAAAAGCACAGCCACGATTTTGCCTTGTGTTCATAAACCCATCTATTTTTCTACACAGAATAATCCCTAATGCCAAAATAAAGTGGCAAATATTAATGATCTCTTATTATATATCAGTACACAATAAGTATATATAATTTTATACTGACAACAACCCTGTGAGGTAAGTACTATTATTATCCTCATTTTTTTAGAGGAGAAAACTGAGGCACAGAGAGGTTAAGTGGCTGGCCCAAAGTCACACAGCTGGTAGGAAACAGAGTAAGAGGCCTATGCTCTTCTTTTAATTACCTCATTGTAAGTTTAGTTAAAATGGGGGAGGGGCGGGGAAAGGCCCTGTGAATCTTTTCATGAGAGGTAGCAATTCATACAAGTGGGCCAAAGTCTCCAACTAAATTTTGGAGGTACCGGTTGCTCTGAAAAGATTTCCTCGGATGACTTGTAGCACTTTGTCATCATTTGTCCCACTTTACCAGGATTCCTTCTGAGAAGGCAGGGTTGATGGCAGCAGAGCCCCCTTTTCCTAGTCTGTGTAGGAATTCCACATGAATCCCCACTTCCCACCAGCTCCTTAAGCTTTGGGGGAAAGTGAGATTTGTTCCTCTTCATCAAAAGGTAAGCACAGGCTTGTCAGTAGCCAAGATGAAATCAATTGTCTGTGCCCAGTTAGGGCCATGGCTCTGGTTCTGTTTCAAGACTTCATTTAATACCAGCAGCCCCAGAGGTTGGAACAGGCATATGTGACAGGCCCTATCCAGTTATGAAACAGCAAGTGACAGACACATTTTTATCTGCTTATCACGCTTCTAGCTACAATGAGGCTAAGTTGTGGTGTCTGATGTCCACCTCTTCTGCTATTTGCCAACAGAACATGCTTTTCTGTCAATGATTCCAGCCAGCACAATCCGTGCTGCCAGAATTTGGAGGCGGTACATTTTCCTGCTGTAAAAAAAATCACACATTGGTTTGAAAAAGGAAACCTGGATAGAGCTGTTACCTGAACTCCTGAAGCATGAAGTGGGAGGGTGGTCTCATTGAGTAGGTTTTCCTGGGGCCAGGGGCTGGGCTCACTCACTTTTGGCTGTTGTGTCTGCTTGGCATGTAGAATCCAAGCCCTGTGGCACTTTCTGAGCCCTGGCCGGGAGATGTCCAGGGGAATCGTTGAGAGATCCACTCTTCCCCGCTCCCCACCCCACCGGGCTGACTTAGACAAGAAAAGTTCTATTGTGCCCTCAGGATATTGAGTAAGAAGGAGGAGAAAGAGGGGGAACTAAAAAGAGTCTATTCGGCCTGAATGCTTCTGCTGACAGTCCGACCAAGCATGTGATATTTAAAAGAGAAAAACGAAGTCAAGGCTCTTCTGCTGCCACCATGGCTGTCAAAGGGAAGAAACCTGAAGGCCTTTGGTTCTGTAATCTGCTTGCACACCCGGGGTTGTCCGCTTGCCGTGGAGGTCAAGGACAGGGGGCTGTGACTAGGGACGTCCACTCCAACATGTGGAATGTTTGGGACCCAGTTGCATCTGTAGTTGGGAGGTGAAGTGGGCTGCTTGACTGCAGGAACTGAAGGGGATTGCAGCGGGTGGAAAGCCCCGTGGATTCACTCTTGTCTGTTCTTGGTTAGACTTTTCTTCAAACTCTGGAGAAAATGGAGTATTCAAATGACAATCCATGTTAAGAGACTGCCATTGGCACAAAATGGGATTTTAAGAAATTGTGGCTATTAAATTAACCTCCCCTATCTCCCTTCTATTCATTCGTTCATTCATTCATCAGTCATCCACATTAAGCACCTACTGTATATGCCAGCCCTGTGCTAGTCAGAAAGGGGAATGAGACAAGGCTCTTCCCCTGAGTGGTTTATAGTCTTGTAGAGGTTATGCCAGGAGTGGCCACTTTCCTTCTTATATAATTTTCCTTTCTTCCATAAGGTTGATAAACTTTGACCTGTGTGCCCAATCTGGCCTATGGCCTGTTTTGCAGAGCCTCAGGGTAAGAATGGGTTTCCCATTTTTAAAGAGTTGTAAGGAAAACAAAGAAGAGCAACAATGCATGACAAGGACTATATATGGCCTAAAATATTTATTATTTGGCCCTTTGCAGAAAGTTTGCCAACGCCTGTTCTATAGTAAGATAATTCTTGCTTTTTAGCCAGGCATACAACTACAACTACATTTTCTACCCCTCTTGGCACTAGCTGTGGCCATATGACTAAGTTTTGGACCGTGGGATCAAGGCCGAAGAGATCTAAAGAGCTTCTGCGTAGTGCTTTTAAGCTGGGTCCACCGTGCTTTTCTCTGCCAGAATGCTGTGCGGGCCTGAGCCATTCAGATTTATTGATGACTAGGGCTTATTAATACCCTAGTGATGGCAGAGCCAGAGATGGAAGGAGGCTGGGCCCTGGCACCAGACAGCAACTCTACCATCCCTGGATTTACTGGATGGTTATGAGGGAGAGAAAGAGAAAGAAGAAAAATGTTAACTTTTTATTTTTTCACTCTCTAATTTTTTCTTTTATTGGAGTGTAATTGCTTTACAATGTTGTGTTACTTTCTGCTGTACAACAAGGTGAATCAGCTATATGTATACATAGATCCCCTCCCCCCTGGACCTCTCACGCACATCACCCCCTCATCCCACCCACCTAGGTCATCATAGAGCAGCAACTGAGCTCCCTGTGCTATACAGCAAGTTCGCACTAGCTATCTATTTTACACATGGTAGTGTATATATATGTCAATCTTAATCTCCCAATTCATTCCACTCTTCCCTTGCCCCCCATGTCCACAAGTGCATTCTCTATGTCTGCATCTCTACTTCTGCCCTGCAAATAGGTTCATCTGTTCTGAGAAATGTTAACTTTTAAAAATCAGTCTTATGTCTCTGCTCCTGCACCAACCTGCCCCTGATGTCAAAATCAAAACAAAATCCCAGAACCCAGAATGTGCCCTGTCTTCATGGAATGCATCTCCTTTCTTTTCTTTCACCTGGTTAAGTCCCGCTCATGCCCCAAAGCCCAGTGTAGATTTATCACTGACTTCTGACCTCAGTCCCTAAAGACTGGGGAAGGTGGCCTGCCTTCCTTTGGCTTCTGTGCTATCTTTTAGTTGTTGGAATCTGTCTCTCTCTAGACCTTGAGCTCTGTAAGGGTGGACTGCGACTATTTTGTCTTTGATTCCTAGCTTCTAGTATGGTGCCTGGCACACAGAAAGTACTTTATAAACATTGTGGAATTGAATTAATTTATTAGAGGCCAAGGATGGCTTCCTGATTTGTGGGGCAGTTGATTTGTTTATGCATTTATCCCAGGTAAAGGTGAGTCTAGCAATTTCTACCTCTGAGGTGTAGACATAAATTTTGCTTTCCAGAATGGGGAGAAGAAATACACACGTTTAGAAAGATTATATTTTAAAAATTGAATATTTTATTGGGTTTGGATGGTAACTCTGTTTGCTGATAGTTCTGAAGAGGTTTGAAGATTTAATAAAAACAAGTAAAAAGCCATGAAGCCAGTTTAGTAACATGATGATATGTTCCTGAAATAAATGGAAGTATAGATTTTCCCAAATCTATCTTATCTTGAGCTAATCTTATAATTATGGAATAATAAGCACTCAATTTTTTCCTATTTTTATAAATCCTTCTAAAGGAAAATTTGTGCAATAATCTGTTATTATTGATAACAATTACATAATAATGAAGATAAAAATTCCATTGGGTTCTCCCCATTCCTCTCTATGTTATATAGCTTATAATCAATAAGTACAAAAACAAAAACACTGTTTTTGGTGTAAACCTCTTTTACCATATGCTCTGGATATATGTAACCAATTTTCTGTACCAACAAATTAATATAAGACTTTCAAGACATGATATAGCAGTAGTATTTTTCCCATTATTTAGAGGAAAGAATACAAGATAGGAGGGGCATATTTTTTTTCACATATAATCCTTCTTGAGGTGGTGTTAACAGTAGGTAGAGTTGGAAAGAATTACTTGTACTATTTTATTTTTAAAGGGACCAATAATGTAATATGGGGTTAGTAACTGAATATCTGCTTTTCATTATTTTTGTAGTTACTTCCTAAAGCTTTTCATAAATTACAAGGAACCCTGAGCAATAAAATAAAAATAAAATAAAATAATTCAAAGATTTCTTAAATCAGATGTTAGATCTTATATTACATCTGCTACAGAATCATAGCTAACACCTCCGTGCTTCTGGGTATTTTATTAAATGTTTAGGGCTCTCCCCCACCCCCAGCAAAAGCAACTCTAAGCAAATGATGAAGATCTCAGTGAATAGCTCATTCTTTGTGCACCTGAGTGCCAGGCCTTTCTTCCCCATCTTGAGCAATTCTATTGTGCCACACAAGGAAATAAAATACTATAGGAGGAAAATTAGTGAGTTGGGGGACTATGGATGAGGTTGGAGGAAGTCAGCTTACTCAACTCATGACTACTAGTAGCAATACCTATTTAGGATATCAGAATTTTGGTCTTTATAATCCAGGCAAATTCTTCTACTATCCTTATCTCATCCCAACCTCTCCTCTACCCCAGGCTGAGGACCTTACCCTATCTCTATCCGGTAATTACTACCTACAGCACTGGCCTGTTTATACCTATGGCCCGCGAACAAGCTTACTTTTCTGATTCTAAATGAAAATACTGTGTGTATTATTGTTCTTACACTTTAGCCATTATGATGTTTACTTTCCCTCAGTTAAAAAAAAAATGATAAAGTTCATCTTCTAGTTCTGATGGGAGTGACACAAAGCTGATGGTCAATCCAACCACAGCTCAAGGAGAGGTGATCTGCTTCCGGGGGCTACGCCCACTCTGCTGTGCCATTTAGAGCCTCTAGAAAAACAAATCCTGAATGCGTTTGAGAGTGAAAATTGTTTGGCCTGAAGTTTGTTATTCAGAAAACAAATCCTGAATGTGTTTGAGAGTGAAAATTGTTTGGCCTGAAGTTAGGCTTTCACACAATCCTGATGGCTTCTTTTCCTAGGGGCATCTGGGTGTAGTGTGAAGGCACACGGGGCGGGCTTCCACCTTCGGCTTGCTCAGCACGCGAACGCCTTGGGCAGGAGAGCCCGAGCCCCGCACCACTCCAGACTATGGAGCGCAAGATGAAGCCACGCCCTTCCGCCAGTTCGCCCTTGCCCTGCTCCGTATGCCTGAGTGTCGGGAATTCTGTCTCTAAGCCAATGACGTCCTGATCACAGGTCATCGAAGGTGCGTGTTCCTGGAATGAGTCCACTGCCTGCCGTCAGAAACACCCTACTGCCAGAGACACTGGCGATTAGGATGAGAATGCATTGTGTAAGGCTAACAACAAAAAAAAAAATATATATATATATATATATATATATATATATATATATTTG